>NW_008604832.1:0-2575 GCF_000691845.1 Merops nubicus
CCCTTCGGTACCGGATTGTGACAGGCAGTCATACTCATTATTTACAAGGAACAGAACAACTTTATCTGATTTGCTTTTTCTTCCAGCTACTTCCTCCAAGTTCTGTCACTCACTCAGGACCGTGTATGGGCTAGTTTGCAAAGAATATAATTTTTTAAATCTCATGAGTCAACCCTTATTTATTTCCATTCTTCTGTTGAGCTACACTTAAAAAAATGTGTCATGCAAATCTTCACAAATACAACTTTGCTATGAAGTGTGTGTCCCAATTCAAAAGATTTTATAGTTAACTAAATAAGGGAAGCCTTGTCTTACCTTTTGTTCAAGTTTAGCTTGTGCTATATCATTTGTTTTCGTTTTCAGTTTGGAAAGAATGGCATTTAGTTCATTTGCTATCTCCTGGATTTTCTGACCAAACTCTTGATTTAATGTTTTGACCTTCTGAGTTTCTCTTTCTTTGGTTTGAATCTGTCAACAAGAAGAGTTAAATTCAGTAACCAGAGATATCTCCTCCAGAAAGGAAATTAACTTTCATTTAACTTACTTTAATTTAAAGTAAGAAGGTAATAGAAATACACTATGTTGTCACTGTTTGAATACATTTGGGTATTGTATTTCACTAAGTTATAAAGTCTAGAGAGAAACTACAGAACTGTAATGCATTTATCTACTATGCTTTACCTGATCCTGTACAGTTACAAGGGCCAGCCCAACTTCTGCTAAATGAAGAGAGAGTTCAGAAGGCAAAATGGTATAAAGCCCCAAGTACTTATTCTGTTGTTGTTCGGCCATTTTTTCAACAGCCTGGCGATGAGTAGTTACTTCCTCAAGGAGACACTAATGACAGAAAAACAGGATTCTTAAGAATAATGGCACAAACATGTTTGTATAAACTTAGCAAATACATATGTTACATGCAGCTTGCAATAAAGCTAATTCACATTTTTAATTAGTTCATTAAAAATTTTATCTTGGGATTCCCTGGATTCTCATTAATGACTCTCTGTCCAGTTCTCTGTTCCTGTGCCACCACGCATGTATACAGAAAATGTCAATTTTTCAGCAGTTCAAGTGAAATGTTTATTTTACTTTGTTGCTTCACTCTACACCCCAAAACTCCCAAGACAGAAATGTCATATTCTGTAGTACATTCTATACATTTATACATATATAAACGTATACATATACATATGTATACATTCTTTCATTCCCCCATATTTTAGATGAGAGAAGAAAAACTACTAAACAGTATGCTAGCATGTAAAATTGCACAAATACTTCAATATATCTTAAATAAGCTCACCAGCTACTTCATGCTGTACAAATTAGTCTAGTGGCTTTCTCATAAACTAATGAACATCATCTGATTTGAATTCATGGTGGTTTTGAATGGATTAACACTCACTAGCATATTACAATGAAGATAAATACTATAATTTAGAAATGGACAAATTTAATATACCTGCAGCTCCTGAAGCTGAGTATCTACTTCTACATCAGAGCTTAATAAATATTCTTTTGTTTCCTGTATCCAGGACTTCACAATATTAATCTCTGCTTCAACCTCCTCACGCTCCTTCAGCTCCTGTTTCACCATCTTCACACCTTTTTTCACTTTCTGTTGCATACTTCAGAAATAAAAAAAGAATAACTATTTGCGAAGAATTAAGCAATATCTAAAAACATTGCTTTCTCAAAAAATGAATAATAAAGATAATGATTGGTAGCCCCACATCTAGAGTAATAAACAGTGGAGTGTTGTTGCGACAGACTATTAAAGCAGCACACTTAAATTGCTCATGTTCATTTTTCAGTTCATCCCTTTTAATTAGCAGTTTTTATGTATTTTGACATCAAATACACAACTCTTTTGCAGAAACTTAAATGTCTATGATACAGACATACATTTGAGCCCATCACCACAGACTGCCCTCATTGTCAGTGGAGGAAGCAGACAATTCTAGGGCATGATTTAGGATGATTCATCATCACCCTAAAAGCAACTTCTAATATAGGCCAGAAAAAAAAAAAGCATCTTAGACCTGTCTATTTCTCTCCTCTAATTAGAGAGAGAATTAACAAGTTCAGATGCAGATCTCTTATTATCTAAAATAATATGAGATAAATTCCACCCCTATTGATGGGATTTGCATTGGCAGAATACTTAGGACAGGGCATGGAGCAAACATGTAACCCCATTTTTTTTATCCAGCGACCTATCTCAGCACTTCCTCTCAAAAGCATGCAGTTTGCTCAAAAACCTGGCTCTCCTGTGAAAAATACAATCTTTTTCAGATGACAGCTCTGTGAAAGATGTACAGGACTGTTTTTAGCTCTTATGCATGTGACGATCATCTTATTTTGATATTCCCATATTTGATTTATGTTTGTATAAACTTTCACAGCTGAATCCTGTCTTATTTACATGAGCATGAGATCATCACAGACTCTATTTCTTAGAACCAATTCTAAGGGAAGAACGGAATTTAAAAAACGTTAACACCCACACATTTTCTACAAGGGTTGTTATTTTACTGTACTCAGTTATGCAAGCACACAATGAATTCATACTCCT
>NW_008604832.1:2588-35997 GCF_000691845.1 Merops nubicus
TGCTGAAGGAAAGAAAAATAGTAAAAATGTATTTCAAAGTTAATTAAATATAACTTAAAATCAAACTGGTGCTTATTTTATATGTAATAACTAATATTTATTTTAAGCATGGCAATTGTTCATGATAACAGAAATTATACATGTATTTATATATGAACTGTAAGGTATCATTTTTCTAGTGAATCTTTCAAAATATTGCCTTACTTGTGGCATCGATCTTGCATTGCTTTGATTTCTTGCATGACTGGTAGCTCCTCCTGAGATGGAGACTTTAATTCCACATCCTGAAGCATGCTGACAGCATGCTGTTTGAGCAAGCCCAAAGATGATAGCTGGTGGTCTACCTCCAGAAGGAAACTGCTGTGGTAATCCAGGAGTTCCAGGAGCTCTGTCTTGGATGCCTTTTCCACCGAGCTTTCTGGCAAGCGGCCTTGCAGCTGATCTATTGCTATGGTGGCTTTCTGAATCTATGGAAAAGGATGCAGTCTTGGAAATAATGAAATTAAAAGGCAACTAGTACAGCTGATACAAAAAGGTACTAAGCCCAGTGCTGTACATTTACATTTAGGTACTAAGTCCAGTGCTGTGTCATAGGGCTTGTGCAGTAGTCTCTGTAGGAGATATAAATCAATGCCCTAATGTGCTAGATCTAGCTAGCTAGCCCTAGCTCTTCAGAGTGGACTAGGACTTGTTAAGGGACTTTCCTCTCATGTGATGAGTGGATCCTCATTTTTTTTTTTAAGCATTTATTATCTTTATTATCTTAGGACCTAGAGCTCTACTCCAGGACAGAACTTATTTCACACATGTAAGTCATACATTTCACAAAAAGATTATCCCCATTTCCAGATAATCGGTCATCTGAGCATGAAGTAATGGAAAACAACAAGTAATAAAGTCATCTAAAGGAGATGAAGGGGGAAAAAAAAAAAAGAGGTAAATGATTGGTGAGGAATTACAGGCAATAATATCACTGCATAAACCTAAAATAGCAACTTCATACTCCTCAGGGCAAGGAAGAGGGGAAGGAAAAAGAGAGGCTGACAATCTAGAATAGACCATTTTGGGAAGGAAAACAGAGGAGAAGATTCTGAAGAACACCAGAAAGCCAAACAACTCTGTATTTACTGTACATAAGTGTATATAGAAGAACAGTGCAAACCTTGGAGGCAGCAGTTCTAAACCCTGGTCTTCCTTATTTTTTTGTTTGTTTGTTTGTTTGTTTTGGGTTTTGGTTTGTTTGGGGTTTTTTTCCCCCCTTTTTTTTCTTTTAAATGACCTGAGAAAAATCACTCTTATTCCTGCTACCAGCTTTCTCTACCCTAAGATGATTAATACAGCAGTATGATGAGTGAGAACTTATGTACAGTTAAAGGAGGATTTACCCAGACCAGAAGTTACCTTATCATTTAAGCCTTCCCATTCCTGCACTGACTCTTCCAAAATTTTCTCTTGTTCTTGAGCTACATTCCGGAGTCGTGTCCAGCGCTGCCAAACTGTTGTCATGGATCTACTTATAGTTGCCTTACTGGCATCATTGCTAACTTTTTCCAGTTGTGCAGTCTTTTCTTCTAGGGCTGTGATCTTCTCATGGAAAGAATTCACTACAGCCACAAGAGTCTGAAAAAAAAGAAAAAACAAAAGGTACTGTTTTTCTCTTTTGCAGCACAACTCCTAACTATTCAACACATTTGCAGGAAGGTATTCCATGCCTAGTGAAGTGGTCAGGTATCATATGCAATATATTAGCTACAACTACTTGAAGGCCTTGGTCCAAAAAGACAACTCTCCGGAAGCAGTAGAAATCTGGTATAACCAGATTTTCTCTTGCTTGCTAGCCTCTCAAAAGTGACGGAAATGAGTATCCAAGACCCTTCTCATCACAAAGACTGACTTATCACATTCCAAAAATGAAAGAAACAATTCAAGTGTTTAAGCATACATTTATGTTTTTCTTTAATGTCATTTTGATGTCCAAGGGTATCAAGATATTCTCATGAAGTTGGCAGACATGTTGTTACTTTCAGGGGAGATTTCTGCCTACACAGAGACACAGCTAGATATCAGGCTGGATGTCTGAAGTGTCACAAATTGCCTATATTAAGACCACAGACTAATGCCCTAAATACTAGAGGAGAAATTATTTTAAGTTATATTTATTTCATTTAGGCAACACAAGAGTTAATACTAAATCTCAACTCTTTCTGTCCTGGTAAAACTATTCCACATTATCCAAAGTAGATGGATACTTCTATTGATCTAAATTTTTTATAGGGTATACAGTTTGGGGGCTCATGCACCCAAGACTTTTAGGAACCTCTTGATTCTTTCCAGTTCTCTATAGTCAGACCCACATAGAATTGAAGCTGAAAAGAGATTTAAAAGTATCTGTCTCAGTCACTCTTGGTGGGCTATGACACAGTTAAGTGTTACAAGAAAAGATCTAAAAACTCAAATTCAGGTTGCCACTGGTCAGGACTTATAACACACTCATATTAAACCCTTTTCCTTTGGTGAAGATAGATTTTAGTACCTTACCTTATGTGTTAGCAATTTCTCTTCTGCTTCGTGAGAAGAAGCAGCTTTAGCTACTGAGAATTCAGATAATTTTTTCTCAGCCTCATTCATCACTTCAATAACCTTCTGTCTTGCTGTCTGGTACTCCTGCCACTCAGAAGCACACCTTAAACACAGTTTCAGAAAGAACAATTTAATTCAGCGTAAAACCATTTGATATATCAGAAATACTATTGCAACTAATTTTCAATATAGCTGCTTAGTTTTGCTGTTACACAGTATTTTCCAAGGAAAAGAAAGATTATTGAAAAAGAGCTTACATAGAAGCATATACTCATGATTTTCAGTGGTGCCTTATAGGCACAGCTTGACATTTAATAGCCCTTGTTTGACTTTTCCTCAGTGACTTTGCCTAGGTTGTTTTAAACCCACCCAAACTTCTGAAATCTAGAACATTCAGGAACATTAAGTAACGTAGTTACACTAGTTAAAAAGGTATTTCCTTTTACTCCAAAATGTCTGCTTCAATTTCATGTGTTTCTGTATAGGTCCTGTGCCAGGTGAAATAAGGGACAGTTGTTCCCTTTCTCTTCTTCTTGGTGCTGTTCCAAGCTGTATATAATTCTATCATAGCTTCCTCAAGATCGAGTCAGTAGTCAGGCAGTGGCAGAGGAGGAAAGAGAATCCAAGAGCCCCAAATCCCATTATCCACTCATCTTATCAGTAGCACAAACATTTTAACAAAACTCCAATTAACATTACGATATCTTTCTTTCATTACCAATCAGCAAGGTGATCTTAAAATTAAAGGAAAAAAAAAAAAACTACCTTTGCAGCTGCTCTTGCTGGGTTTTGGCCTCTTGCTTTGTTCTTTCGGCCTTTTCCTCCAATGCAGCTACACTCTGCATCAACTGCTCTCTTGCTGTGGCTTCCATAAAGGGATCTATCTCAGACACAAGGCCCTGTAACTCTTTCAAATGATTACTGAACAGACTTTCTGTGCTGAAAAATTCAGTGTGATGCCTTAGGTTCTCCTCAGAGTTCTCGACATCAAGACCATTTCTTGCTAAATGTAGAAATTCCTGAGCATCTTCAAGCCAGTCATTTGCTATCTGCATCACTTGGTAGTATCTTTGGCAGAGGCTATATAATTTATTCAAGGTAGCCTAAAATAAAAAGGCAAATTATACAGTGGCTCAAAGATGTAAAATCAACAGCAGCAACACCAATATAATCTTCTCAGAGTCTGGATTTTACTTATGTTTGCTTTCTTTTCCCTTTACTATTATCTAAAATACAGGCCTGGAGAGACTACATGGAAGTAGGTTTTGAGGGAGTTTGCACTTCTACATGTGGGGTATACATCCATATTAAGGAAGCCTTTTCCTCTTCCCCTCTGCCCAACTCCCCCACCAAGTCATCCATGACAACAGGCTACAACCTAAGTCCTTAAAAAACCCCAAACAGTAGGATTATTAAAATCAATTTTTTAATGATGATTATGAACATTAAGTCAAAAAACCCATCTTTTTCAACTTTACGAGCAAGACAAAAATAGCACTCAAGAGTGCACTAACCTGTCTCATGTGTATAGCTTCTTGTACTTCCCCATCTAGTTCTGTCAGCTCAGCAAGAGTATTTTCCAGGTCAGCAGGTATCAGCTCCTTTGCTTTCATATACCTCTCTTTCTCTTTACTGCTCAGCGCATTCATTATTCTCAGGCTTGACTGTACTTCTTCTTGATGTATCTGAACCTTTCGGATTTCTTCTTGGATACTTTGCAGTTTGAGGTCCAAACTTAACATTCCATTAAGTTCTGTTTTCACCCATCTTAACCAGTCAAGTGAACGGCAGATTTCTGTCTGGAAGTCTATGCTTTGTACCAGTCTGTTTTCACACTCCATTACGGTGTCACCAATGGCAGCATGCAAAGATTTTAATTTCTCTTGCCAAGACTGCACTTGTTGATTTCTTGTCTTACATGCAGATGAGTCAAGCTGAGGAGAAAAGCCTTCTAGATGTTCAGTTATTCGCTTCAGAAGACTCTCTGAGTCCTGCAAGCTGCCCACCAGAGAATGGTACATTTTCAACTTTTCTTCTATTGGGAGTGTTTCTTCATTTACCTTAATTTGCTCCTTCTTCACCGCCTCTAGTTGTGCCTCCAGCTGCATACACATTTTCTCATGCTCCTGACACGCTTCAATTGTGTCTTCCAACAGGTTGATTTTCTGTTCTATTTGCCTCTTCAACTTGTGATATAGCGTGACAAGTTTTAACATCTCATCTGATTGCCATGGCTGGCCAGTGCTTCGAAAGGCCTCCTTCTTCTGGTTTAGTTCATCCACTGCTGCACTAAGGCTCACCACTTCACCTAAGACATCTTTGTAGGCCTGCTGAAGTGATACAGCTTCTTTGGCTAAAACAGCAGCTGGAGCTTTGTCCAGGTTAATAAACTGATCTTCTAGCTCAGTCAGAGCTTTACTTGTCAACTCAATCAAAGAGGCATACTCTTTCCTGGCAAAAATTGCTTCCTGAACCTTATATAATTTTTCTTTTGCCAGAGCAGTGACAACATTGAATTGCTGAGGGAGAATATTAAGTTTTTCATCCAGATAAGAATGATCCACTTCATTAAGAGATGGTAGGATTTCTTGGCCATCTCTTTGCAGTGCAAGTAACAGATTTTCATATTCTGGGGATTGCTCAAGGATCTGCTGATATTTTGCCAACTGACTGTATAGTTCAGAGTTCGAATTCATTACATTGACTTCTGGGAAAGTGACAATATCAGCTTGTTTTAGCCAATGGCAAGCTTTATCCAAGTCTTCTTTGAAATATTTCCTGGAAACTATATTTTTCTCCAATTCTAACAATCTCTGGTTACACTTTTGTAAAACAGTGTCATATACATTCTGTAGTTCTTGCAGTTTACCCAGCACTTCACTCTTTTCTTGTTCAGGTGCTTCTTTCATTAAATCCCTTCCTTGAGCCCACAACCCCGTGAGATCATTCTGATAGGCCTTCAGGTTAGCCTGGGCATTCTTACAAGTCCTAATCTGTTTGTTCACATCTTCTGGCAACAGACAAATGTGTTCTGGAAAAGTTATCTTCTTCTCATGTTGGTGAATTTGGTTTGTAGCCTGAAAGACTGCCATGAGAAACTGAGTCTTTTCAGACATTGCTTTATTGAGGTGCTTTCTCCTCTGGCCAACCAGATCACTGAGACAATCTACATGGTGCTGTGCATCAGAAAGGGCTTTCTGCAGCTCCTGCCTTTCATTGAGCCCTAGGTTGGTCATCACTCTGTCAGCATCCTTCACAAGCGTCTTCAGAACATGCTGTTTGGCTTCAAGCTCACTGCAAACGGTAAGGTGATCAGTGAGAAGACTCTGAGCCAAATCTGGAGGAGGGCTCTGTTTAAGAGCCTCTGAGATACTGGGTTGCTGCTCCTCTGCCCATTCCATTAGTTCCTGAAATTTTGAATGCACCAAACTGAGCTCTTCTAAGGTTGAAACAGAAACTTGAATTTTCCTTTTGACAAGGTCCTCCAGCTGAGTCCAGCGTTGCTCAAAATGACTGAATTGCTCCTTCACTAATTCTCTGTCATCAAGATTCAGATGTTCTATAATCTTCTGTTTCTGATCTTTCAAATCTTCCAGAGCAAATCTCCTTTCCTGTAGTGCCAGTGCTAAATTTTGCAAAGCTTCAAGGTGCACATTTGTACTTTCAGCATCAGATCTGTTAGCAAAGTGGGCAGGACAGAAATGAATAATTAGATCCTATCTTAGGACAGACTTTTAAAAAGGGGTCAGGATGAATTGTAAGCTCCCTATATACTGAAATTGATATGATACAAACAGCTACAGTTTTCAGATTCTTTTGAAAGTAGCTATCTTGAATATTAATTAAGAAGTGTAACTTTTTTATCCCTTTCACCTGCAATATGTCACCAGGCTGACTACACAAATTAATATGAATACTACAGAGTATACTGATTATACTGCATGAGTACTAAGGTTGAAGTGAATCTTGTTCCATGAGTTATAGCAGCAGTAATAGACTGTCAAAATTTTACACACAGATGGTGTGTTTACCATATAAAACAGCTCAAATAATTTAGCAGCAGCAACTAATATTCAATAGAATAGTCTAATAGCTAAAATACAACATCATAATGAAAAATACGCATGAAACAGTAAACAAAAATGAAAGAGTTCAAACAAAATGGTCAAAATTCTTCAAATATCAGAAAATGCTATGCTCGAGATGGGATCAGTCAGTACTTGCCTTAAAGACAAACACTGAAGATCTGTCTTCTCAAACTCTTTATTTCAATACAAATAACTGTCCTATAATTAATAAGGGAGGTTTGCTTTTACTTAAGCATGGAAAAATGAATTTTTAGTGGATCCAACTCAAAGACACTGTGTAAACAGGTCTTTCAGAGTACGTGCACTAAGTCAGCTTTGTTTGTGCTAATCCTTTTTTACCTAGCCAGGTTGTCCCACTCTTTTGTGAGCTTTTCCAAGAAAACTTCAACTACATTCATGCGATCATGGTAATCCCTTGTCCTCTGCAGATCCTCCTCCCTCTGTATGAGCAAACTGTGTGCCTGAAGGCAGAGGTCCAGCCACTGATTGCTCAGTTCTCCTATTTCTTTGTGTTCAGGTGATTCTTGTCCTTGGGTCAGTTTGTTCATCTTCTCAGTCACAGAAGTAAGAGCCGACTGCTTAGACTGTAGCTTCTGATTGAATTCCTGAAAAAGATGCAAGACAATATGGTGACACCTACTCAAAACTGTGAGATGGAATTTTAATAAAACCTCTGAAATAAATAAATTGTGTAAAGACTAATAATCTGCCCAGGAAAATGCTGTCAAGATATAAATTGAAAGAAATGCTTCCTCCCCTCCCCTAATCTTCCTCCCTCACCTTCTCATGTGAGGACAAGTTGGTTATAGTTGTGAAAGCAAACCAGAGCAGTTTCCAAGTGTCAGTGATAAACAAAAAGCACAAGCAAGTCACACTTTGTTGTCCAGGCTTCTGGACTAGCACAGCTCCAACCATACACTAAAAGATGCAAGATAGTCTGGATCTCATGAGAATTAATTTTACCAGTACTTTTTCTAGCTCAGTTTTTTCCCCCTTTTACTTTTTCATTAGAGACTAGAAATAGGAAGCAGAGTCTGCACTGTTTCTAGCTCATTTTTTTCCTTTTGCTTTCTCATTAGAGACTAAAATTAGGAATCAGATTCCATGAGACAGTGAGCCTCCAAATTCTTACTTTATTTTGTTTCTACTTCTATAACAGTGACCATTACCACTGCCATTATTGAAACAAAGCCAACGATTATCTAGGTACGACTGCTATTTGAGTTAATAAACACCAGTAAATGAAAGAGTCCATCAGCATACACATTTCTTACTGCGTAATAAACCACAGAGAAACCGAATAAAGAATATACAATATACTGTCAATTAAAACTAACCACATATTTTTCAGCACTTACATGCAGTCTAGAGTAAATATAGTATTTTTCCCCAATTTCTATTTCCAGTAACTGTAACTAAACAACCATGTCAAGCTCCAGCACTTTGCTGGGTTGATGTGTTTTCACTAAGGGCTGATAGGCATTCTGAAGAAGAGATGTTACTGCCTAGCTCTTCCTCATTTCATTTTGTGACTGCTTCAAATGGACCTAGGGATCTTCCTTTACAAGGGCAAATTTGAAATTTTTCCTTGAGGAAAAAGTACACATTGTGCCACATCTGGGAGTAGAGCAGGTACCTGCCTTTCCTAATAATCCAAAGTTCCTGACTGACATAGTGGAGAAATACACACTTCTGCTTCTTTATGGAATCTAATGATAGATAGTCTAACATCTTTCAGACTACATTGTGCTGAGGTATCATCACTGTAGTCCTGTGCTGTGATTGTTCAAACACTTGTGCAGAACAAATATAAAGAGGAAGTGCTGTTTACTTTTCACCTAACTCCTGGCATATCAGGAAAGGAACACAAGCAAAGGCTAGACCAAAAATGTAAAATTCAAGCTTTTCATCATTTAATAAAGAAATAATCTGTTTTTCTGTTTCTCCTTGTTACTTTACGGATATTTGTGATACACGCAGAATGAGCATAAAACCTCTCTTCTGTAACGAATGAGTGAAGATCTGAGGACATTTGTCTCATTACTTAGGCTAAATTAAGTTGGGTTTCTATGCTACCTATTCTCTAGCAGTTTACAGAGTCCAGCAACATTGAGTATTTTCCTAGATTAATTTTGAAATAGGTCTAAATAATTCAGAAGTATTGAAATCAAAGAACTTAGCAAGCAAAAGCTGCAGATCTTATCTTCAGTTCCACTGTGATCAGCAATTAGCCTATTAAAATCAAAGGTAAGTGAAAACAGTAGGCAGAAAACTGTCTACTGTTAAAAAAACAAAGCTGAAAAAATCCTAAAGTACAGTGTTTTGCTTTCTGTGTCATCCTGTAGCATCAATAAGGACCTCTGTCATTTCTGCTCTTGGTTAGAAAATGTTATCAATTGTATGCAATATGCACATAACATGAATTCTAGTAATATCAGCCACAGAATGAACTTCTTCCTTACCTTCTGTTCATAACTGAAAGTCTTCTTACCTTAACCTGGAGTACCATTTTCTGGGCAATGTTTAGCTCTAACTCTGCTCGTCTCCTTTTCAAATTCTGTACTTGTTGATCTGCATCCTGGAAATATATCCATAGCTCAGCCTTCATTTGTTTGATCTCTTCCCAACCTTGAGCCAAAAACTGTGAGTGCATTATCTGTTGCTCAATCTAGAAGAAAAGAAATGGAGTAGGAATATATTAATGTATCTATTTTAGGAGAAAGGAGAATGAATACCACTCTTCATCTGAGCACAATACTGCACTAAATCAAATTTCTGCACTAGATTCTGAAGGAGCTAATATTTCCCACAAAAAAGAGCCTTAATCTTCAGAAGTCATAAAATCAGACCTATCAAAGGAAAGCTGTGGGGGAAAAAAAAAAAATTATAATTCACTCTTGATAGAAGCAAGTATATTTATGAGTGTGTGTATTTCAAAGTGTTCTCAGTCTTCTGTTTAGGCTTAAATTAATTGTATAATTTAATTTATTGCATGCCAAGAATATTGCTGAACAGTACCATACATGCCTTCACAATGATCGAACAAAAACTTAAACTAAGCACTTTCATTTAGTTTACTTAACTCAGTTATTTTGCCTATATGCTGTTTGTAAAATGCCAATAAGAGGAATGCTTACTGGATCTGAGCTCATCAATCACATTAAACCAACAGTCACACAGCTTCTGTTGATCCAAATACAGCAGTAGATTGTCTCTAGACACTCAACCAGCTTAATATATCTCAGCACTGGTGTCACAGCCAGGGCTTCAGCTACTTAGCCTACAGAGAAACCAGTCTCCTGGGGGCTGGCAGGGTCCATCTCTCAGAGAAGGGGGAGAGCATCTTTGGTTATAAGCTTGCCAATTTAGTAAAGGGGGTTTTAAACTAGTGTTACCAGGGAAGGGGCAACTCAATCCATCCCACTTCGAGGCCAATGCCAGTACCGGATAGGACCAGTAAGGAACATAAACCTCATTTTCAAAAAGGGAAAAAAGGAAGACACAGGCAAGTGCAGGCCAGGCAGTCTCACCTCTGTCCCTGGCAAAATCATGGAACATACCCTCCTGAAGGCTCTGCTAAGATACATGGAAAATGAGGAGGTGATTGCTGGCAACCGGCATGAATTCGCTAAGGGCAAACCATGTCTGGCAAATTTAGTAGCCTTTTACAATGGAATTACAGCATTAGTGGATAAGAGAAGAGCAACATGTTGTCTACCTGGACTTGTGCAAAGCGTTTGACACTGTCCCAAAAGACATCCTGGTCCCTAAATTTGAGACACATGGATTTGATGGATGGACCACTTGGTGGATAAGGAACTGACTGGATGATTGCACTCAAATAGTTGGCTCAATGTCCAAATGGAAGCCAGCGACAAGTGGTGCTCTTCAGGGAGTTGTTTAACATCTTTGTCAGTGACATGGACAGTGGAATTAAGTGCACCCTCAACAAGTTTGCAGACAACATCAAGCTATGAGGTGTGGTTGACACACTGTAAGGACAGGATGCTATCCTGTGGGACCTTGACAAGCTCGAGAGGTGGGCCCATGACAACTTCATGAAGTTCAATAGGGCCAAGTGCAAGGTCCTGCACCTAGGTCAGGGCAATCCCAAGCACAAATACAAGCTGGATGGAGAAAGGATCAAGAGCAGCCTTGAGGAGAAAGACTTGGGAGTGCTGGTTGTTGGCTCGCATAGAGTTTTTCACCAATGTGCGAGTGCAGCCTAGAAAGCAAACCATATCCTGGGCTGCAACAAAAAAAAGCATGACCAGCAGGTTAATGGAGGTGATTCTTCCCCTATACTCTGCTTCTGTGAGACCCCATCTGGAGTACTGCATCCAACTGTGGAGCCCCCAATATTAGAAGGACATGGACACATTGGAGTGGGTCCAGAGGAGGACCATGAAGATGATCAGTGGGCTGGAACGCCTTTCCTACAAGGACAGGCTGAGAGAGTTGGGGTTGTTCAGCCTGCAGAGAAGGCTCTGGGGAGATGTTATTGTGGCCTCCCAGTATCTGAAGGGGTCCCCAAAGAAACCTTGGGAGGAACTTTTTAAAAGGGCTTGTAATAACAGGACAAGATATAATGGGTTCAAACTGGAAAAGGGAAGATTTAGATTAGATGTGAGGAAGAAGTTCTTCACTATGAGGGTGGTGAGACACGAGTAAGTTGCCCAGGGAATTTGTGCATGTTCTATCACTGGATATGTTCAAGACAAGATGATCTTTATGGTCCCTTCCAACCCAAACTATTCTAAGCTTCTATGATTCACTGTACCATTTGTGTTTTCTTAAAAATCTTTCACTGCTTTTTATATAAAAGAAATTTATTCTGATATTTGGGATGCTTTTTAGCTATTTAATAATTTGACTGGCTTTTTTTTTTAGGGATTACTTGGATTTGTACAATTTGATTCTCTGGTATGGAAGTCTGTTAATGTATATATTATATTATTACTCTCAGTGGAAGTAGTTTCAAAAATTTGGTTGTGTCTGAACATGAAACTAAATTTTTCATGTTCACAACAGCAGGAATAATGCTCACAATTTTTTTTTTTTTTTCCTAAAGCCAAGCATTAAATTACTTTAAAGCTTAAAACTGAAGTAAATTTCTATAAGTTCATGTGCTGACATAGATTCACTCTGATTTATTAATTTTATCATATTTTTCTCACAATTATTATAAGTAATATATTAGTATACCCTAGTAAGAAGATTAGTTTACTGTTGAATAAATAATCACAGCAAAATATGTCTCAGATTTCATAAAGTACAGAGAAGAACAGATTTGTGCTTATGAAAACAAACAGTTTGGATCGAGTTTTCGTCCACAGAATATTTGTGTGGCTTTAGACCAACATCTTTTAACACTAAGTACCTGTCAGTAACCTCTGTCTACAAGGATAGCAATGGATTTAAATTGTATGGATTTAATTTAAAAAAAAAAAAAAACCACAAAAAAAATTAAAACAGAAAAACCATTTCCAAAATAAATACTTAAGATGGAAGTAAGAAGGCATTTCTTTAAACCATTACCCAATATGACCTTTTTAAAAGAGGATAGATCAAGGCAGATAAAGCTCTCAATAGGATTAAAAGCAGGTTGATGTGGTTATCTTGTACCGTTTGTTTGGTCTGTTGAATATCTGTTGCTGTACTCTTCACTGTGGCATCTGACAGATCACACATGGAGCACAGAAGATCCAAATATGTATTGGCCTGCTCCTGCAGAGCCCGGAAATGTTTTACCTGAGAAAAGACAATCCTCAAATAAACTCTGAGAATGTGGAAATAATCTCTTCTTTAATTACAATCATGTATTTTCATATTTTTACTTTAGCTTAGTATTTCCAAAAGATGAAACACAGACATAGACTATGTTATTAAGTAAGGCTGGTCTGTCATAATTATGGAAAAGGATAACTCAAAAACTTGATTATCATCCAATTATCATAGTCCTTAGCAATGTATGCATTACCTAGCTTATTTCTTTATATATAAAGCATTGGATAGATACAGAGTTTCAGCAAGGTGACTTACTTTCTCAAGGTGAATGGGAAGCAGAGCTTTATCTGATTATTAAAGTATCATGTTCCTATGCCTATAAAATTCTGCAGTGTCTGATAGATCATGGGGAATCCAGCCCCGTGGCACAAGACACTCTCCCACACCTGAAACCATCCCCGTGTCCTTGACATATATGACTGCCAAAATCAGAGAACATGACGTTGTTGAGGGTTCTTGCTCTTGATACTGCCTTTGGGAGCCCATCTCTCCTTATCAAGAGTTTCTTCATCCCAAAAGAAAATTATATTAGTGGTGACAAGCAGGGCAATAACATACCTCCTAGAGTCCCAGGGAGGAGCAGTGAATGACCACCTAGCACAGAGGGCCAGTGTTGGGTCCTTGCAGGCGAAAAGTTGAACGCAACAGCAGTGTATCTTTGTGGCAACCCCAAATCATTGTATAGCAAGAATTCAGAGAGCAACTGTGGGAAGCAATTGTTCTCCTGTATTTACACTTCTCAGGCTGTTCCTGGTGTTTTTGGCTCAATTTCCCTCTCCGCACTTTGATGAGATATTGACAAACTGGTACAAGTCCAGCAAAAGGCTGGGGGGATACGGAGCTTTAGTGTGTGGCTTTTGGCCAGGTCTGAAGGAACTGGCCTTGTTCAGCCTGAAGAAAAGAGACTAATTGTGGTATGCCATTACTTAACATGGTAGGCGTCAGTGGGGGCAGTACTGGGAAGACAGAGCCAAACTCTTTGCTGAGGTGAGCAGAAAAAGGAGTAGAGGGAAAAGTGACAAGTCGCAACAAGGAAATTCTTCCCAGATATGAGGAAAATAATTTTTCACACTAAGAACAGTTAAGTATTGGAACAGGTCTCTAATCCTCAGGGATAATCAATGCCCTTAGTGCACCAAAGGGCTCTGCAACCTCCATCCCCTCTCCTAGGGGTTTGGCTGCCTCTGCTCAAGCCCAGCCCTGTCTCAGCTCAGCTGGGACCTGGCCAATGGAAAAACGTTCAGAAGCCTTCTTCCTTGCTCGAGAACTGAATGTAATCTCAGGCCATCACACACCTATGGTCCTCACCTGAGCTACACTATAGGTGAATCTGTGCCCTGCTGCTCCTCTTGGCATTGCCTTACTGCTCTGACCTCCTGCCTCCACCTGGGTCTAGCCTCATCCTTACACCTCTAGCTCCCCTGTCATCCCTGCTCCTCCTGCCCTTGCATCTGTAGTATTAAATTATGTCTCTATTAAGCCACATGGTGGATGAGACAGCCCTGAACTCCAGTAGTTTTAGTACCATAACAGTTTAATTTGAAAACAGGGTACAAAACAAATGTAAAATACATTAAGTTACTAAGAATAATGAAGAAGCAAAGAAACCATTCTTAATGGATACTGTGGGCTAGAGGCAGTTCTACGCTCTTACATTGAAAAATTATTTTAATTGCCTGCTAATAGACTCTGTATTCACTGTACTATGAAACCAGCTATCATATAGGAACATTAGAAGACAGATAGGCAATTGGACAAGCAAAAAGACACAACCCCTTTGCTAAACACATCTGTGGAGTATGTGAGCAGGTTTATCTAATGAGCCATGTTTTTCCAGGTAACATATTTCTAAGCAACAAGCATAGCTAGCAAAAGCCCTGTAGGATTTTTCACCTCTGGTTATTTTTCACTCAAGGAATTCCTTTTGGAGATGTGAATACTACACAGCCCTCTGAGAAGGTTAGAGAGAGTATCTAATTTCTATTAATGTAAGGCTCTTACCTGAAGTCACCTTATTAAGGATAACTGGGCATTTTCAAGTGCTGAACTTTTACCTGTTTAATTGCATCTGCCAGGCTGAAAGGAGGCCAGGTAGTTGGCTTTAGCTCTGACTGCACTGTGGACAGCCAAGTCTGGCACTGTTGTAGGGTATCCTGATGATTAACATGCTTCTGAAGTTCATGTTCCAAACTTTGGTACACCTAAAATAAACATTTTGTAAGGTCATTGCATTTTCAAACTCCACTACTGGCTCTCTTCTCCCACCTGGAAACTGCAGATAAACCAGTATTATTAAAATTGTATTTATTTTAGCCCTTGTACATTAAAGCACCAAGGACTAAAAGCTCCTGAGGCTCTCACTGCATCTTGCTAATTTGTGGAGAAGATGGACAATATCTAAGGCACAGCTTCTGGAAAGAAAAAAAATAAAGATGCAAATGAAGAGCATTGTCCCTTATTTATGTATTCTTGTTCAACATTTTACTCTTGACCTAGTATGAGATTTCACCTACCTCTACAAATCTTACTTACTATGAAAGCCTACTTTTTGGCATTTTGTTTGATTCTGTTGGGTTGTTTTTAGATTAGGCTGACTTGATCTCCTAATTGGATTAACAGAATGACCCAGCTAACCCTTCTTAACTGTATATTCTGGTTTTACTAAGAGAGACAGTATTTCCTAGCACATAAGCATATAATTAAGACTTGTTATGTATATTTGCAAACTCCTGACATCAGGAGTGCAATTTGCTCCCAGTTTGTTTTTGAAGTAGGAATAGTTCTGATTTCTTTGCTGCAGCTGCTCAGAAGCTAGTCCAACAGGAAGGTAATGAGGGTGTGGACATATTAAGGTAAGAACTGATAGGCAGCTACATTTGCAGTCTGCAAGGCAGCATTTGGATCACAAGGAATTCAGCTGTAGCACACTAAGAATGGAGTGCTACATTAGTACCCTGTAGGCTTAATTTAAATGGAAACAGTAGAAAGAGTTTTACACCATTAAAGAAACAAGGATTTACAGAAATAATAATGTGTATTATTCTTAAATGGCATAAAAACATTTCTGAAACAAGACTTACTCTTTGGGCTGTGCTACATATGGCAGAATAGCTGTCCTTTGTTCCCTGAAGATGACTTTGTATGTTTTGCTTAAATTTTGGTTGAAGATGTTCTTTGCATTGATTGATCAAGTAATCACCTTTACTCTTAAGGTTGTTCAAACGATCTTCAAAGCCTGCAATTTCTTCCATGATAGCCTAACAAATAGATAAAATATTTTTTTAAGAATATTTTAAACTTAAAACATATTTTGCATCACAGATTTTTAAATTACGTTTGTTTTTATTTTTTTTTCCTTAAACACTCATCTTCAGATTCAGAAAAAAGGTTTCAGAAAATGTGTATTGTTATAGTCAAGCTATTGTAGCATATATTCATTGTAAAATCATTGTCAAAAGTCTGTATATAGACATCCCACAGAGACATCAGTAGCACTGTCATAATGCATAAACACATGCTCATGCCCTAAGACTATCCTTAACCTTCCTTTGACGTGGGCTCCACCAACTTCTCTTGTTTAATAATCAAAACTAAATTCCATAAGATCTTCCACTTGTAGACAGTTCTTTCCATTGACTTTGGTGGAGCCAAATTTTTATCTGAAGAGGTTACTTAAAGAAAAAAAGACATTTTAAAGGATATTTTTTGACCCTTAGAAGTGCCAGACAGAGGCATTTGCCTTAGGAGTAAAATAACCCTAATCTGCTTTTTGTTCTACTCCTGGGACATCCTAGCAAAAATCTGATAGAGAATTCAGATCAGTATACAACAAGGCTCTTGTGCAGATTCAGTCTCATTTGAGAAACAGTTCTAACAACAAGGTAGATTTGTTAACCGTGTTAATGGCACTGATGCTTATTTGCACAGCAGTAAGAAGAAAAAAGCAGGCAAATTACAAATAACTAGACCTCTAGCATGGAGACAGAGAAGCAAAGAAGAAAAATTCTGGTTTACCAGACAAAGAAAGTTTACCCAATAGCAAACCCACCTTGTGGTTAGCTAGCTGCTGAGTGATTATTTCAAGACTGTTACTCTCCATTAGGTCAGGGCTGACCAACCTGCTGGACATATGTAATAACCATTTCTCCCCTTCTTGTAAGTCACTATTGTAATCCTCATGTTCTTTTACTCTCACCTCTAAGGTTTCAACGTATGCCTGCAGGTCCACAATAACCAAAAGGAAATATTAAGGTACTTACAAGAATAAAAAACAAAACAAAACAAAATCACCAAGAGCTTGAAAGCATAGTAAGAGAATAATCTTCTCAATTTATATTCCTCAGAGGGACTCACATGTGGCTGACTGTTAAGGAAGACAAAGGGATTCCTTGTGTGAATAAACTTTCTGGTGCTGAGCAGTATTTTAATTCCAGATAAAATACCATACTTTGAAGACTGAAGAAAACACTGAGGATCTCCTTACTTTAAGAAAAGGAACACTATTAACTTCCATTAGTTTTTACATGCTCTTTGAGAGACTGCATATGACCTTTCAAATGTTATAGTTGGGTCCCTGCTGCTTACAGCCTTTGCATGTACACACAGTCTGTGATTATGGTAGACAAATTAAGCAAGTATACATTGAGTTAAAATGTATTTCTTCTTTTTGAGAGAGATTCTTGATAAACATTTCTACATTTAAGTCATCAAATTTACATCTAATGCAACAGATATCCTTTTTTTGGTACAGATCAGAGGAATGACTGTAAATTAAAAATCAGCTGTGAAAAAAAGTAATCTGTTATGGGTGGATGGATTGACAATTAAAAGGTACTTAGGTCAAACATAAGTACTAACACGGTTTGCAGAGCTTATCCTTGTTAGGAGTATAACCTATTAAAAGCTTTAACAAATAATCATACTTTAGGACGTATTTAGAAGTATTAGATCTTCCAAAGTACTACATACATGTGGACTAACGAATCAATGTTAATTAATAACACCCTTTGCTGAATTAAATTATAGCAATCTTGCAGTTCATTTTCTCCAATGACTTCCATTCAACAACTAAACTAGGTTCAACAGGATTTGTGTGAGATCTAGTAGAAGCAAGAGACAAAGTGTTATCATTTAAGGGTACCTGTCCCTTCAAGAAATAATGAACTTAGAAATCTATTCAAAGCAATTAATAGTCACAGCAGTACAAACAAATCACTGATGTATTTACCCTTAGTGCTACAAGACTTCACCTACCACACTCAAAATTTATTTCCACTACTCTTGTTAGGTATATTTAGGTAGAAGTTGCTTCCATATTCAAGAATTCCTTCTCCACCCACCAAAAAAAAAAAAAAGCAGCTATTAAATCGGACTGGTTCTGTGCACCAGGTGTGACACGAGAGCATGAAACAAACAGTCAACCTCACAAAGAAGGGAAAAAACAGTAAATTGAAAGAATCTAGCTTTCTTCCTGACTTTTTACCTTTGTTGTGCTGCAGAGTTCCTGGTAACCGCTCTGAAGGTCTTGAATGTTCTTCTTTAGAGTCTCATCATTCACCAGATCAGAGAGTGCTTCTCCCTTTTCAATCACTGACTTTATTGAAGGCTCATGGGACAGAACAGTCTGTTGTATGGACTGCAAGAATTAAAATGCATCTACTGAACACTGAAGATCTATTTCACTAAGTTCCCTTTGACCTGAAGCCCAGCCTTCTATTATGGTATATATCATCCCTTCCAGATGAGAATAGCTTTGCTGCCACTACAGGATTATGTTTCACAGCCATGCCTCGAGACAACAACTTTGTAGGCATCTAAAAGCAATTACTCCTTCTGTGAGTGACGACAAGCACAGCTAATAATCTGGAGCTGGTGAAGGAGATGGAGTTATTGTGTGTGAAGGGGCAAATGCTAGGAATAAAACTTGTTCAGAGGAACAAACTCTACAAATAGGTGGGGAAGGTATCATGAAAGCCATCCCTTTAATGAGACACTATGCAGACAACTGCATAATGCTGTACTCTCAAAAGTATGCAATCTGATCTGTTATGTCATTGTGTCACTGCCTCAGACAGTAAGGTACATGCCAGCATCTGTCAAATGACAGTGAAATACCAGCTCGCTAAATGTGCAGAAAGCAAGCACACAGCTACAACATATGACTTGGAGTATTGAAGCTGGTAAGGAATAGTGGGCAGTTTCAAAGAGAAAGCCTTGATGCTGTGCAGGCACTGCTCAGCAATAAACAATACACGGTTATTTTAGCAACACTGTTTTAGCCACAAATGTAAAGCACAGCGCTATATGGGCTGTTATGAGGAGAGTCAACTCCATCCTAGCCAGACTCAATGCACATCTTTTGAAACATCTGCAATCCTGAAGTATTTTACAAAAAAATCATTAAGAGAAGCAATTGGGTTTGCTGTAATTTTTTTTTTTTTCTACTCAATTTTATGACTGGAAGAAAAAAACCCCATTTCATTAAGTTCCTAAGTAAGAACAGAGGAGGCCATAGCAGCTGACTGTCTTAGCTGTCAATTGAGCTGGGACATCCAGCTTTGACCAGACAGCTGATTAAGACAGTGTAAACGAAGGCAACGTCTGCAGTGAGGAACAACCGATTTCTACCCTTGCTTAAACAGCTGTTAATTCTTTTGATATCAGTGCAATTGCTCATATGTGTACTCAGAAAAGATTTTTGCTCCGTAACAGGAAATTTTCACTTGTAGAAGCCTATTAGGATATTCATATTTCAAATTTGGGTGCTTACTCTGGTTCATAGATATCATGCAAGTTTTCACTTTGATGCTGATTTGGACATTGAGAGCAGAGACATCTCATATCTATTGAGGAAACCTGAACAGACACCTGGATCAGAGGATTTATTATGTGTAACTAGGTTAAAAATGATTCAATAGTACAATGACAAAACCAGTTTTTACCTTGTATTTGGACAACTGGGCCTTCTTCTCATAGAGTTCGCTCTTTGGCTCTACTGGAACATGTAACATGGCTTGGTACTCCGTGACCCACTGAGTTTGTGCTTTGTACTTGTCTGAGAACTCCTTTGCCAGCTGAAGGCACTTCTCCGAAGTCATATGCTCTTTTCTGATGGAGCCAGCCAGCTCTTCAAGCTGTTCCACATGATCTCCAATTTCTTTTCTTAACTGGTCAACTTCATTCTCTTCCATGTACTTTATAGCTCGCTCCCCCTTCTCACGGGCAGATTTCAGTAAACTGTGGCCTATGTCCATATCACTCAACAGCAGCTGTGAATCAAGTGTTGGTTAACAGAAAATGTATGCAAGTTTTTCCTTTTTTTTTTTTTTTTTTTTTTTTTTTCCCATTTTAGTATCAATGAGAAGCTAATGATTTTTTATTTAAAAACAAAAAAATAATTCTAAGGACACAGAATGAATTTCTAGGGAAAGTGAATGAACTTTTAAAAAATGCCTGGAGTTAAGGTGTGGTAAACTAGAAAGAAGTAGAAAAAGCAACTACTTATTCTACATAAAGCTTGTGAAGATAAGCACAGAAAATAAGGACTATCAGTATATAAAGAGAGGATTTTGCACTCCAAATTCTGGAATAGATGACATTTTTTTTTTTAGTGTACTATGTTTAAGCTGCAGGACATATGAAAGACTCTACAACTCTGAGATGAAATGTGAGTTTTACTACTGAGTTATTTCAATGAGAAATAAGAAGCACTTCTTGCCACAGTGCATGCTGGTATAATATATACATAACAAGATGTCTTGCAAGGGAAATTTATTTTAAGTTTTAACCTAAAACAAAACACATGCAAACATGCCTTATAGAAGGACAGGATTATATTATTTAGGACTTTTCATAACCTCCACAACCAAACTGTGATCTAATGTGTGTATGACATGAGAACAGAAAGTCTTTACCCTATTAGCTTCTCTGAGCAAGCGAAAGTTAGAATTTTGAGCAGTTGTTAAGATGCATGTTAAAATATAGTCTCTTTTGGTGAACAGAAACAATAGTTGCATTCAGGAAAGCTATACCTCTAGTTTCTGTACTTTTTTCTCCATTGCTGTTTTATCAATCACGTCAAACTTGGTGATCATATTTCTGAAGTTCTTGTTAGTAGCTCCATACCAATTCGTGTAAGCACTAAAAGCCAATTCTGACTCCTCCATGCAGCGTATTTCTTCTTCCAGAAACTTTATTTGCTCCTTCAAACAAATATGGAGAGTAGAGGGAGGAAACAAGAACAACTCAAACATTTAGCACTGTTATTGGCTAAAGGTATCAATTGCTATTTATCAATCAAACCGAATATACTAAGATTAAACACATAGGTTTTGAGTTCTTTCAAGTCTAGTGGATAGTTCTCACTAGGGTCTTGTCAGAGTGTACACACAGCAATCACTAATGTTAAAAATGAGTTAATACTAAACACCAAAAAGGTACTTGTATTTTTAAATTTGAATTCTAACTTGTGATTATAGTATTATGAGACACTTTAAATAGTAAGTGACCTGAATATTATATCTTATCAATTAAAATTTTCCCCTTACCTGTGTTTTTCAGTGGTAACCTGAAAACATTTCTCTAGAGGTATTTCAGCATTCAAACATACTGAATTCTGAATTTGTCTCTTGCAACTACCAAAAAAACTCCTCAGTAACAATATCTGATTAACAGTGAATATTTTTGAAAGGGCATTATCCTCATTCTGGTTCTGTAATGCATTTAGTCCAATGAAATTTACATATATGTGTGTATGTATATGAATATATATATGAATGCTATATTTTTGAGTCTACAGTAACGAATAAATTCTCATAAAGTCCAATTAAAAAAGTGTGTTTATATTTGCTCCTTAACTGATGATTTATGCGGTTACAATTAATTCATTTTTATTACTTACCAAGACATGAAGAAGAAGAGTTTGGTAGCGAGATGTAAGCTGCGTAGCCTGGCTTCCCATTCTACTTGTAGTGAGACTTTCCTCTAGTATTTGCTGAGCTAACACCCCAACTTCCTCCACATCATCTTTGTAGACTGTAATTTCTTCATGCCACTTCTATGACAAAGACATTATCCATCTTATATGACTGAGTCAAACATATTAAACACATCCGTAATTTATTTGTAAATAATCAGGAAATCATTGAAAAGGGAAAAAAATACATGGTTGTAAACACAGACTTACAACAGTAAAATAAGCAGATGGTATGATAAAAATTCCAGCATAGACTTCATTTCATTACAATAGATTCAAAACCTTATTTTCCTTCCCCTAAATAATAATAAAAATGCAACCTGAACTTCCAACAGAATTTGTCCAAAGTTTTAAAGTTGACTGTAAAGTATAACCTTGATTCTTTTCAAATCTGCTTCCTGTGTTTGTTGAGAACCATGTCTTCTCCTTGCAGTGACTAAAGGCGAATTATTACATCAACACAGCAGTGATTTCACAACACTACCAACAACAACAGTAAAAGTTGGTCACATTTTAGTTTTATTACCACATTAAACACTTTCCCACTCCAGGACCAACCTTTGTCCTTAGTTATGCCTTCACATACCACAAAGCGTATGAATTCCAGATCTGCCTGCAAGAATTCAACATTGGTGTAGCCATAGCTTTACCAGCAAAATGGGAGGAACCTGGACTCGGAGCGCATGAAGCAACCTTAGATCCATCATTCTAGGCACCACCTTAGAATAAACTGCAATGCTTCCCATCATTTTCACAGTGTAACCAGGAACTAGTGTGGAAAAGTCACATGGTATTTTGTTTAAGGAATGCCTCAACTATTTTCTTTACCTTCATTTGTTGAAGCTGCATCTCCTTTGTTGCTCTACCAGACTGCCTCCCAGTCCTGATTGCAATTTTCTCCTCCAGGTCTGTTAGCCAGCCATTAACCTTCCGAAATTTTTTCTCCATTAACCTCAGCCTGCTCACAGTGGCATTTAATTGGCTTCTTGCTTCAGAAAGCCTGTGCTGATAAACTTGCCAATCCTGCCGTAAGGATTCCAGGGTTCGGTCTTCTACCTGGGGAATGCCCCAGGGAATCACTTCCTCTCTGGCATGGACAGCAGCATTCAGTAATGCTTGTCCTTCTGCACAGTGGACCTGCAGCTCCTGTAAAGGCAGAGTTATGGATACGTACCCTAAATTAACAGCTTTCATTCACACATGGGAAACAAAGCCCTGCTTCTACTTACGACAAGAGCAGTTACCTCACATTATTCAGTTATTCCCTTTAGTTACCAGCGGTTGAACACATATTGCTCTATCTTTAAGAACATCTATGATAGCATGCTGACTTACAAAGCAAAACAAATATTTCTACTGTTGACAATAGAATTGGAGAAAATCATTGACAAAGCATGCATTAAATTCTTTTCCCTCTTGCTGGGTTTATATTAGTTCTGAACCATTAGCTGCCTGAGCTGGCATGGGATGGACACAATCCATTCAGCACAACTGCAAATTTAAAACTTTCCAGATATGGCAAGAAGGCTGTAAGACTGATTCTAAAGTTTAATCTGTTTAGTAACAATTAAAAAGGTGATACTTCAATCTTTTAAAATAAACAAACCAATGTATTTTTACACGTTTGAGACATCATTCCAGAATAATTCTCGATACCTTCTTCTGGACATGTGTGGCATTTTCATGTTTATTAGAACTTGATTAAAAAGTATGAAGGGATCCAATCTGATTAGAAAATATAACCAGGAAATTACCTTAACCAAATACAGTTGTGTGCTGTGTTAGTTTATACTTGAGATATACATTCAGATTTTCAAAATGGATGTATATTTTGTAAACTATACTAACAAGACAAGAGTCCATGATCATACAAAGATCTTCCCAGTATCATGAATAAAGTAATAAATATTTCATAACTCAAGTACAGACCACCTGTTATTTCAACAACAGGTATGAAATTATTTTAGTCAGCTTAAGATCATAACTGGGAAATTACTGAAGTACTATAGATTCACCCTTCACCGTCACTTGAGTGATTCAGTGATAGTCTTCCCACCTCACTATGGAAGCTAGCCTACATGACTGGAACTGCTTGAAAGTAGCTGCATCTGCATTGTAAGCAATAAAACATGAAAACCCAGTGAAAAGAATACTTTGGATATTTTATGAAACACAGAGAAAAGAATAGTTAGGCAAACATCTAAAACAAATTCAGTACTCTCAAGAAGTCATTAGTATGCCTGGTGATTTTATTCAAGGCCTGACACTTCTTTCTGGAATGAGTGACAATGTTTCCACTGACTTTACTCCATCAATTTTGAACAGCAAGTACTTACATATACCGTGTTTCTGAGCTGTTCTGAAGGCAAAGAGATGCAATTTTTGTCTGCTAATTAATATTATTCTATTATTTTACAGGTAGGATTTTTTTTTTTTTAAAATAAGTATTGATTTTTTTTTACTTAAAGTGTCATATGTTAAATACCTGTAAGTCTCGGAGTGTAGCCTCCTGTTTCTGGGCATCACCATTTAGATGTGATAAACAGTCAAGATTTTCCTGTTGCTTCTCCAGCCATACTTCAAAGGCCTTCAGATTCCTTTGGTACTCTTGATGTAAGTTAAGCAGTCCCTCAGCTTTTGTTACTGCCTCCTGTTTGTTAAAATATTTACATATATGTACACACATCTTAGTGTATCATCAAAACAAGAAAACAAAAAACCACAGACTTCCAACAAGGTGAAAAGTTTGTATCTGATGCTGAGCTTTCCTAGAATCCAAGAGTACTTTGATTCTAAGGATGGTTTAATCAGTAACAGGGAGAGAGGGGGAAAATGTGATGATACAGATACTTATCCTAAAAGATTTTTTCTGTAACTTTGTGACTTCTGGGATTTGATGTTTTGATCAAGGATCTCTAGATATATAACACCCTACCGTCTAATAATGAAAGACACTAATAAAAGCATGAGCTTAGAAATTGCATATTTTTTTTATTATGGAATAATAATCCTGTATTAAGAGTGCTAACATTTTTAGGTTTGAGAACTGCACAAGTCTTTTGTAGGCAGTTCCTACAGAGCACAGTGAGAAACAGGCTGCAAATCTTCTGTATATGTGGGTGAGCAAGTCACAATAATTACCAAGCACTAAAAGATGTACCTCTGGGGTACAGCATAGAAGGTGTCACATATTAGGACAAGACTAGGCTTTCCAAGTGCCAGAAAAGTATACTACATGTAATTCACATCCTCTAAGAAAAGATGTGAATGGGGAATCAAGTTTGAATGAAGACTAGATGGGCTGCATCCCAGGGCAGCAGGCTCCATAAGAAAAACACTTCAATAAACAGCAGCTATGAACCTACTGTCTGCTTTACCTATTTCTAACAGGTCTGGGTAGTGGGAGGAAAGAAGAGAAGAGGAATGTTACCAATCTTTTACAAGGACTGTCCACATCCAGTAGTGGAAAGAAAGGCTAGTTCTCTTGCCTCTTGATAGTGCTGGGCATTACAGCTGACAGCTGCGGGGAATTACAGGTCTTGGCCTGCTCAGGCTTGGACCACAAACCCTTGGGGAAGTTTGTCAGGTTTCCCACCTAGCCAAAGGATTATTAAAGGCTTTGACCATTCCTTATTTTTCAGCTATTTGCTCTGAACTTTGAATTTCTTTCTAAGGGTTGAATGTATTCTTGACACTTATCATCACCACTGTTGGCAGTGGGAAAAACTAAAATCATCTTGGGTATCAGATGGGATGGAAAAGAAATTCTTGCTACATGAGGAAAGAGGTACAGAGCTCTTACCTTTGTGAACTGCCATCCATTCTTTATTGTTCCCACCCTGTTGCTCAAGCTGAGCAAATACAGGCAGTCTGTATAGCTTTGTGCAATGAAACCAAACTTTGACCATACATTAGGCACTATTTAATTACCACAGAAGAATTTGGGTTAACTGGAGATAATCACCTAGCTTTAAATGTATCACCAGAACTTTTATTATTTCTTATTTTTCTTATATCTTATGTTAAAACCCATCTTGATCTTTAACCGTCTATGCCCTAATCTCTTCCAGGTTTACAATGTTAACATCAGGAAATGTAGTATTTATCATGCTGGGTCTTTTGTCATTAGAGCCAGTTTACTTCCCAGTAAGGTTTATGTTCAATAGTAAACTTCTGTAGTTGTCCACCATCTGCAAATTATCCAACTGACTGTTTGCATTTATTGCAAAACATACATTTATGTAAATCACAGATTAAGATGTGCTCCCAACTTTTCGGTTGCAATGGTTAAAAAAATACCTGTGCTGAAGTCAATGAGGCTACTGGCACAGAATTCTTCAAACTGTTCCCATGATGATTTTTTTCAGATTCAGAATTTTAGAACCTTTCTGAAAATATCTGAAGCTCAGTGGTACAAGTAGACAGACTGAGAAATCACTCTAATAACTTTGTTACGTTGCTACAGCTGTCCCTAAACTTTTATTCTTCATTTAACTGTAAATGAAATTAGCAATGTGAAGACTTTCTCTTTTTCCTTGTTACCAACAAGAGGGCATGCTATCAAGAAAATCTGTACTTAAAACTGTACCTTTGTTCTGTCTTTGAGCAGCTTATACCGCTCCTGAAGGTCCTGAAGTTCAAGCTGAGTGACATAATGCTCAGCCATCCCACTTCCTTTCACCTCAATTGTCTCCAGCAGCCTGCTGTGACTCAACACCTCTTCACTGAGTAGCTACAAAACAGACAGAAGAACACTTATGAATGAACAGCATTAAAACAAGATTATAGACTAACCTTGCAGTTATTCAGCCTTTTTATAAAGCCCTTTTCTGGGCTTGTTCCTGGTTTGTTGTGAAGAAAACACACCTTTGCTTTGCTGAGGGCAGCCGTTTTTTCCCTCAGTTCAGCATACTGTCTTTCAGAAGCATTCATACTTGCTTCTACTTTATCCATCCAGCTCGAAAACTGACGAACATCTTCCTGGTAACTTGTCCATTTGGAAAGAGCTCCTTCCAGTTGACTGTAATTAAAAAATACATATTTGTTGTGATAGTGGAGGTTCTCATGATATATAAGCAGTGAGATACAGCAATAGAGAGTTACTCTAGACTATATTTATTAAAAATATATCATAAACTAAGCAGTCCAAGACAAAGCTGTTAAAACACTATAGTTTTAATGAGAAGCATTTTTTGGCCGATAAAGAAAAATTTTTACAAACCTGGAATATTAAGAAGGTCTGTACATTATGTGGCGAATTGACATGTTCTAACCTTAGTAAATAAAATGCAGCTAGAAGTGTAAGATCCAGAATCAGAAAGTTTCTATCCCTCTGCATACATTCAAAATTTGCTGCATTCTAATGTTTAATTACCTTTCTTGTTGTAAGTTGAAATAGTTGCAGCCAGTAATACTCCACCAAAGAAGGCTGAATTTTTTCCTCCCTGTATTCTACCACTTCTATTCTATTCCCCCTTTATTCTATCACTTTGACCATCACTATTTGACTCTGTAATTACAGTATCATCTGTCAAATGCTAGCAAGTAGAAAACCACACAGGATCTTGACAGAGACAACTATTAATGTCTGTGACAAGATCTTCTTATCTCTGAGAACAATTCAAGGTATCAAGTACAGCTTGAAGTAAAATTTACAAGACTATGAACACTGAAACCACTTCTAAGAGTATATTGACACTAAGTATTAACAAAGCTTAGATCCCTTACAGTTTCCTCCCCATTTTCAAATTAATATGTCAGTTGAGGCCTCTAGATCTGCAACGTAAGGCACATGAAGTCATTTTATAAGAATTTTTATCTTGTAATAATAAAATTCTGAGAATTAACTTTTCAAAAATTCACAGAATCACAGAATCACTACAGTGACCTCTAATATCATGGAGTCCAGCCATTATCTTACTCTGCCAGGCCACTTCTACACCATATCCCTCAGCACCCTAAACTAGACAGTTTTTAAATGCTTCCAGGGATAGTGATTCAACCACTTCCCTGGGAAACCTGTTCCAGCCCTTGATAATGCTTTTGGTTTTATTTAGAAGTGTTATTTAATGTCTAATGTAAAACTCCCCTGGTCTAACTTAACACCATTGCTTCTTGTCCTGTCAGTTGTGGCATGTAAGAAGAAACCCAAACCTGCCTCCCTACAACCTCCTTTCAGGTAGCTGTAGAGAGCAATAAGGTCACCATTCCTCAGCCTCCTCTTCTTCAGGCTAAACAACCCCAGTTCCTTCAGCAGCTCCTCATAAGGCTGATCCTCAAGACCCTTCACTGGCTTTGCTGCTCTTCTTTGCACACTCTCTAGAACCTCATTGTCCTTCTTGTACTGTGTTGCCCAAAACTGAACACAGTACTCAAGGTGCGGTCTCACCAGTGCTAAGTACAGGGGGGTGATCACTTCTCTACTACTGCTGACTATTCCTAATACAAGCCAGGATGCCATTGGCCTTTTTGGCCACCAGGGCACACTGCTGGCTCATGTTCAGTCGGCTGTCATTCAACACTCCTAGGTCCCTTTCTGCAGAGCAACATTCCAGCCCCTCCTCTCCAAGTTGATAGCTTTGCATGGGGTTACTGTGACGCAAGTGCAGGACTCGGCACTTTTATCATTGATGAAGATGTTAAAGAGAAGCAGCCCCAGGACTGAGCCCTGGGGAACACCAATTGTGACTGGTCAACAACCAGATTTAACTCCTTTCACCTCCACTCTCTGAGCCTGGCCATCCAGCCAGTGCATGACCCAGCAGAGTGTGCACCCAGCCAGGCCCAGGGCAGCCAGTGCTGTGATGAGAATGCTGTGGGGCACAGTATCAAAGGCTTTACAACATCCACAGCATTTCCTTCATCCACCAAGCTGGTCACCTTGTCATAAAAGGAGATAAGGTTTGTTAAGCAGGACCTGTCCTTCATGAACCCATGCTGACCGGGCCTGATGGCCTGGTTACACTGTAAGTGTTGTGTTATGGCACTCTAAGATGATCTGCTCCATGACTTTTCCTGGCATTGAGGTCAGACTGACAGGTCTGTAGTTCCAGGGATCCATCTTCCTGCCCTTCTTGTAAAGGGGCGTCATATTAGCCAGTCTCCAGTCCATTGGGATCTCCCCAGTTAGCCAGGACTTCTGGTAAATCATTGAATCATAGAATCATAGAATCCTTTAGGTTGGAAGGGACCTCCAAGATCATCAAGTCCAACCATTGAGCCATTAGGGCTCTAAAGTCCTCTGCTAAAACAGATCAGAATCTGTCAGGGTTGGAAGGGACCACAAGGATCACCCAGTTCCAACCCCTCTGCCATGAGCAGGGACACCTCCCACTAGATCAGGCTGCCCAGAGCCTCATCCAGCCTGGCCTTAAAGACCCCCAGGGATGGGGCCTCAACCACCTCCCTGGGCAACCCATTCCAGGGTCCCACCACTCTCATGGCTTAGTGAGCTCATCAGCTAACTCCTTTGGCACAATTGCAATAGTGCTTTATTGCTATGCAACATTCTGCACCTCATACCCTTTTTACCTCTTGCACTGGATACAAGCAGACAGAAGAGAAGCCCAACTGTCCTTCAGGGTTTGCAACTGTTGTTCAATCACTGGTACTCCCTCCAGAGAAGTATTTTGCAGAACAGATTCTCCTCTTGACAGAACCATTTTCATTTGGATTTCTTTTTCTTGTTTCACTGCTAGCAGTCCCTAAAAAAAGTGAGTGGACATTATTTTACTTTTACCATTAACTACGCATGAATACACTAACAGGATTTACTAGAAAAATGAGCTAATAATTTTAACAGCATGTACAGTCAATGGGAAGAGGGACAGTGTGGTTCACAGCTGAGCTTCACAAAGAAAAAAGAACTTTCAAAGGGTAGGTTTAGGCAATTAAAAAAAAAAATCTTAGTTGACATGGAAGTTTTCATGGAATCTGTGCATTTACAGAGTATCAGAGAAGGTACTATTTTGTGGAAAAGCTGATATTCTAAAGGGAAAGTAATTTAGATGGAAAACAGGAGGATTCATTCACAGAGAAAGCAAGATGTGACAAAAAAACCCTTTTACAAGGCTGAAATATATTCTACAACTCCACGATATATTTGCAACATAAAGGTACCAAAACATGAACTCAGACTATCAGCATCATCATCTTAGAGACTTCAGCTCCTGGAGCTGCACAGCTGCAAACTAACAGCTTCTAACACTATACAAAGTCATGAAAAGCCTGAAAGCGTGAACCCAAAAGACTCTAAGAACAAAAGGCAAAACATAATTTTACACATTTGCTACAATCTCTTTCTTTCTGATGTATCCTTATAGTTTTATGGACTTGTTCATATTTGGGCCAAGACATCAATAATATGAAAAGTATTGTTTTCCAAGTACTGCTCTTCAATATCTTTTGTGCAGTGATACTAATGGATGCTATTTTCTTAACTTTAGTCACTACTTCTAAAGCAAACAATTATAGGAAAAACTATTCTGAATCATTCATATCCACTGTAAGATCTAAGCAACAATATGTTAAACTAACAAGTGAATATCTCCTTCTTCCATTTAATTTTCAACAACTACACAACACCTTTTGAGTTTAAGAATTTGTAGATATGCAGTTGTCTATACCATAAAAGTTCCTATATCCTTCATAGAGAAAACTTCTAATAATGAGCTCTTTCCTCTACAAAAAGAGTTCTATTTGAGTAAAGGGAAAGTCAGTCTCTGAACAATAGCATTCATTACACTAATATGCAACGACTAATGCAAAGTATCCTACATTTACATTCTTCTTAAAGATCTGAAAAGAGCAGTTTTTGGAGACTGTTATTTCCATACCTCCAACTTTAACATCCGGCTGTCCAGAACACTCTTGTCTGCAGTGGGATGACAGTAAGAATCCAGCATGTGAACTGCATCAGCCACCCAGTCCTGAAGGTCCTTGACACTGTGTGAAAACTGCTGGTGCTCTGCTACAACCCTATCCATTCTGGAAACTTTCTCCTGCAATTCATATAGCAATTAGCACCAGCTTATTCCCCATACCCACTTAACAGATTTTTAAATGAGAATAAACTATAATCAGAAATTCTACTAATATGTTGGTAAAGTACACTCACTTGAGCATGGAATGAATTTTGCGTACACATACACACAAACAAGATGTCCAAACACAACAGACAAACAAAAATTTCAATTTTTTTTTAAATTTTTTTTTTTACTTGTTTTCTAAATGCAAAGCTTCATCTGATTGTCTCCAAAGTAGAAGAGAGTTATCCGGTTTTACTTTGCCTAATTATCTGGTAAATCACACCTAAAGCCCATTTCAGTGCTGCAATTGAAGATAACTTGAAAAATCTGTCAATGCACAAGACAGATTTTAATGCCTCTGCAGCAACACTTCTTTCTTGATATTTGGAATAGAAAGACCTGGTTTCCTCAATGATTCCCATTGCTGTAATAATTCTTTTGAAAAATCACTAACAGCCATATGAATCAAAAAGAGGTGCTCTATTTAAACTGCTATTTTGAAGCCTGAGGTGAACATGAATATAGAGCAGAGTGTATCTCACACAGTGATGGAGAACTAAAATCAAGTTAGTGAAACAGGCTTCGGAAGTTACTGAGAGGGATCTTTCTCAAGCATTCATGGCTATCCAAAGAATTTCAAGATTTCTCTCCTAAACTGGATCATATTTATGCTCTGCCTGAGACTCCTTCTCATCCTGACATCTCCTACATGTTCTGTCTACAAAAGCCAATGTTAATAACTCATGCATCTTGCCTTTTCTCATTTTGCAGTCAGGAAAACTTATATACAATTGTTTTAATTAAGTCATATAGCTATAGATCTACATTATAATTTTTATTTTCATAGAAATAGTAGAAATTAACAAACTAGAAACAACCTGAACATAAATACTTTTTGAATTTAATTGTTATTCCAGAATACACTTCCCATATTCTTAATTATTCTCATTACTTCAGTAAGTATAAACCTAATTCAATATCAAGCCTCCTCCATGAATAGAACTCTATGAAAGGAAAACAAAACTCAGTTTTTAAAGATATGCCTTTCAGGTGCTACTTATTACAAAACTAAAATGTCTTCAATACTTGAAATAAAAATTAAATCTAATAATTGTATAATAAGGTAAGGTTTACTTTTTCATCAATAACATTTAAAAAAAAAAATAAATACACAATTCCACTTTGTTGACAGCCCACAGAATTGTCCAGATCCTTCCTTCCCACTCTTTAAAGCCAGTGTGAGAGACAAAATAGCTTAGACATACCACAAAGCAGACAAGCATGACAATTGCAGTGTTTCACATTTCAGTCTTTTCCCCCACATACATCAAATGAACTCCTGAAAAGCAAATACACTGGGTGCATTACCTTTGTCAGATTGCTTAGAGTAAGATATTGAGAAGACAACTGAGACACTCTGCGCATAAAGCTTTTGCTGACAGCTTGCTCTTCCCACAGCTGCTGAGCTTTCTCTTTTAGCCTGTTGAGCTGATGCTCGTGGCAGCTTATTTCCTCAAGGACAGACTGTAAAGCACAAGCACGTTAATATTAAGAGTGGGTGCAAGAAAGCAGGAAATAGAGAAGCATGAAGGCCCCATGGAAAACAGAGGTGACACATGACAAGCTTGCTGAGAAAGGCACACCATACGGGTACAGCAATGAAGCAGTATGCCACAAGAAACATGGAGAAGCAAAACCTGATGGAACAGCAACATCAACAGCAATACTTTAAACCAGCTCTCATCTTATTCAGAGGTCAAGCTTTTGTAAGGAATCCATGAGGCCAGGAGGATGGGACAGGAAAGACTGACTGTGTTTAAAAGACGTATATGAAGTTACCTGCAACTTCTGCTGTTCTCTCCTCTTGGAAGGAAGATCATGGAGCCGACTGCTGCTTCCTTGTACCATCTTCTCAGTTGTGGTCAGCCACTCTTGCAGAGGCTCAGCAGTTGCTTCAAAGTCCTTCATCTGGACCTTTAAGTTCTGGAGAGACATGCACAATTCTATCAACAGTCTGACTGCACTGGACATAACTAATGCACAACGCACCAAAAGGATTTACAATTGCAGTTAAAAACTGCACAACACTCCAAATAAGTTACATCAGCTCTGCTCCTTCCCAATCCCCACAAACAGACATTGATGGAAAAGTCTGGGAGAGCATCTCTTTAAAACGCTAAACAGAGGCAACAACATAAGATATGTCTACACAGTTGAGGGGAGACTGAAGCAAATTTCCTCTGAACTGAAATCTTTACAGATCTTACAAGCTTTGACTCAATCTAAGTCTAACTTGCACAGCTAAAGCAGTTTGAAGAAAGGCTAATTCCCAAATTAGCCTTTAGGTAACTCCTATCCCATAGGAGTTACCTAATGCCTGACCATAGTTATTCACACTGACCCCTCCTTAAAGGGCATGCCACTGTTCCTAGATGATGTAGGTCTAGGTTCAGCCCAATGCTGGGGCTCGTTTCTGATTATATTCTTTTTAAGTGTAAAATTTTGATTATAAAACATGTGCACAAAGGCATATGTAGGCATTCCTTCAGTGCCTGTGTATTTTTCTTGTATGCTTATTCTGCATGATTAATGAAAAGAGCATCTGAAATAACTCACATGGAACAGAAACTCAAACAAAACAGTTCCTGTGCCCTAGCTATTTTTTCTCTTCCCCCTCACCCCCCACCCCAAGACTGGTTTAGCTTTCTTTTAACTATAGCTTTATCACTTAAATTAAACGTGAGAATGAAAACTAAGCCTATGAGACTGAAAAATGCTTGGCTCAAAAAGATCTGCCTCTAAGAACATACTCTTTCCATGGCAACTCTCTGATGAAGAAAGGTAAGTCCTCACTACCTAAAAATTTTCTTTGAAAGGCTTTCCTACATGAGGTGTTAAATATATTTAAACTTCTTCTCAGATGGCCAGGCGACGCTGGTTTGAAACAGGAATGC
>NW_008604832.1:36028-44526 GCF_000691845.1 Merops nubicus
ATTCTCCTAGGCTATGCAGGGAATTCCAGCTAAGACCTTTTGACCTTAAAACATGTGACCTTAAAAGAGATTATATTTTTAAAATATTCACCTTCTGTGCTGGTTGAATTGTGAGTTCTGAACAAAGAAGGGCACTGGGGTTTATTTAGAAGGTTGTTCAAATAAACAATTACATTTCAGCAGTTTGCAGTAAAAGAAACAACATTTACCCACTGTACTGGGACTATTCAATCAGCAACAATGTGAAAAAAAACTGTTCTAAAACAGTCCTTAAAAAAGGAAATGCGTTTTAGTAATTCAGTACATTTGATGAGACTCACGTTAATGAATCTGAGCAACTGCTGTGTTTGCTACCTTCAGTTACTGTGAACAACACCCTTCTACATAAAACACCCCACTTAAAGTGGAATCAGATCCTAAGGATATATATAAACAAAAGTAAAGTGTATGCAGAAGAATGAGCCTTCTTGAAAACAGTTATTTATTAACTCTGTCACATCATAAACACTTTCAGCTACACATAAAATCTAAATTGTGCTGTTTGAATAAAAAGCAAAGAGGAAATTTAGATCTATTCTTTCCCCACTGTGACTTGTTCAATACCTCCAATGCAGATTCCTTTTGGTGGAGGGTGGTGATAAAATTTTTCCAGTCTTCTTTAGCAGTAGCACATTTCTCTTGGATAATTTTAGCCTTTTCCTTTGGTAAAACAGAGCACAGCAGTTCTCCTTTGGATGCTACCACATTTAGTTTTTGTTGTCCATTCTCACTTTCTGATAAGAATTCCTAAAAACAGTAATAAAGGAAGCTAATTGGTAAACTTTGGGACCCAGTAAAGGTAAGTGGCACAGAATTTAACAGGGATAAGAACTTATTGTTTCTGCTTGTTAATATGCTAGCTCATCTTCCAGTACATTCTATTTTAATACTGTTCATATTTATGGGATTTAGGGACAACAGCTACTTAATCCAGAAGTTCCAGGCATCTAAATATTGTATATATTAAGACTCTGTATGTTCTGAATTTGATGAGACGATTACTAGTCACTTGGTTGTGCATTTGTTGTGGTTTAGACCGAGGTGGGAGCTGAGTGCAGTGTGGTCACTTAACCACCCCCACTCCTGCCACACCCCAAATAGGAAGGGGAAAAGGGAAAAAAATACAAAACCCCATGGGTTGAGATAAGGAGAATTTAATACAGCAATACAAAAGGAGCAATAAACTACATTAATGAAACAACACATAAAGCAAATCATACAAAGCACAGACCACATCAGCTCTGAACAGAAACGGTGGCATCACCCAGCCTGGCCCAGTCTTGGCTCTTATGTCGTGGGCATGACATCAGCATGGTATCAACTCATTGGCTGGTTGGGTTGTCTGTCCTGGCTGTGGACTTTCTAACTTCTCGTGAAAATTAACCCTATCCTAGCTGAACCAGGACACTATTGTACTTCTTTAAATCTCCACAGCACAGACAGTGATAACAGTTTCATTCAAGGAGCCAGTATCCTGGCACAGGTAACACTAGGAGCCAGGAGCCACTCTGAGGCACACACACTGCTGAAGCCTTGCCCACAGATAATAGCCACAATGGACTTCCAACAAGCATGTAGGCTGATGCTTAGATGCTGAGCAATGTCTAAGCTGTGTGGTTTATCCCTCTGCATCCTTAATTTACCTTCCCTGTCGGAAAGTATTTTTCTTCTTGGAAATCTTGCACAGTGCTGGGGTGCAAGGAGCATATGGGAAAACGCATGTGCAAGAATTATACAGAAATGTAAGGAAACAGCCTGATTTTTAAATTACAGTGTACTAGGATAATATTCTTATAATTTTTAATTATTAAAGATTTTGTGAGCATTTAGGACTGAAAGGAATTTAACACTCATAAACACTAATATGTTATATGGTTACAATATGATTATGTGATACATGAGTACTTTAATATCCATAAAGTTACATCCACATTCAGAAGTAACAGGCTTGATACAAAAATTACTAAGTCAGTCTCAGCTTTGGTGTTAACACCAGAGGTCTCTGCAGAGAATGAAAAGGGTCTGTTAGCTTTGAGATACTCGGTTCAGGTTCTGGCTAAATTAAGATCAAGACATATTTGTCTTGTGACATAATGATGTCAAATGTGTTAACAGACAAAAAATTAACTTTCAACAAAAAGAAAACTCTAAGACTCTAGAAGTCCTAAAGCAGTTAATGCATTTAAAAAAAAAAAAAAAATCATCTGAAGAAGCTTTAAGGGAGGAAAATAAAGTAAGGTCTTGTGCTATGAAGGGTCTGCAGTGATTAGAAAGAACCCACAAGCCTTACCACTGTTGGGAAAAAAAAACAAAACAACCCCAAAACACAAAACAAACCTTGCTAAATCCCTTATATTTAATGTTTTAATAAAATGTTTTAATAGTTTTAATAAAAACTACTAGGATATTTTCCTCTGGCTATTTCCTGTAAACTTATTCTCATTTTGAGGTATTTAAAAATTTGATATATTAATACAGTATTGTTTATACTTTTAAGTAAATTGTTTAAACAACAGAAAATGAATTTACCAAAAGGAGGAGGAAGTGATTTAGGCTTTGGTATTTTCTGAGAAACTGATATGAATTTCTTCTGTTATACTCTCTGATTGAACGTTTAACAAGTTTATTATGTAATTCTCATTTTGCTATTTTAAATTAAAATTACAGTGATATACATTCAAAAAACTATTTATTTCACTTACTTTACGTAAATAAACTTTTAATTTGCGTTCCTTTCCACGGAATTGTTGGCATTTGATTTAGCTTCATGTGAAAAATATTTTTTAAATGCCTGCTCACACTGCATACATTTTAACTCTGTTCTTGCGCTATAAAGGCTCTACTTTCATATATGAGGGAAAATATTTTCATAACTTTGAAGTAATTCCAGGTATTAAGTCTTGATTCTGATATTGTTCTGACTTTACAGGATTCTCCTAGTTTAAAAAAGTATTTTTTTCTATTGTAAAGAAGAAACAAGCAAGGAAAACCATTATGAGACTGCCTACAAGCAAACTGCAGCCCAACAAGTAAACTAAAAAAACTAGATTAAAAAAGACAATAAACTCTTATATTTCCTTGCAGTTAGTTGCCTTTGCTGTTGATGATAAAAACAGCAATAAAAAATAATAATCAACTAGACAATTACATCTGATCCTTATATGAAACTGATTTGGTGTCCCTTAGACTAATATTTTACTGCTATAGAGTTACCTGTATCTTCTGCAGACTTGCTGAAGCTTCATTAATACTTTGAGGTACGTCAAAACATTTGGCTGTGGTGACTTTTGCGTTGACCAGCCACTGCTGGAAGTCCCTGAAAGCCGTCCGAAATCTTTGCTGCAAGATCTGCTCTTTGCTCTGACATCCTTTTGAAGCTTGCAGGCAGAGGCTGGGTTTATCACATCAGGGAAGCAGAAGAGAGGGAGGGAGAGAGTGAGGAAGGAAAGACAGGACTCTGTTAGGTGGCAATGCTATTACTTAGTTATCTGAAATACAATGGTAAGGTTCAGTTATCCTGGATTCCTCCTACCAAATTTAAGCACTTAACTGAGGCACAAGGAAATCCATTAGAAGCTTTCAGTTACTTTAAAGTGAAGCATGTAAATTGGGACATAATCACAGATCTGACAAGTGTGTTACCAGAGAGTGACTTAGTACACCTAAGCATGAGCAGTTTCTGCAAGCCCCTTTCTCTCTCTAGGGACAGGAGGATGCAGGACTATAGAGATTACAGTTCTAAATTCTGCAGCTCAGTTAAGTTTGTAATGTTAAAAGGGATCAATCTGGGTCAACACACCCTTCTTCTGCAGCTACAGAAGCCAAGAGCTACAACCCCCTGCAAGAAACCACAGAATCTTGTGCCTGAAAAGCAGGTGTTACACTCCCAAATAAACCAGCTAGAGTGACCTCAGAGAAAGTGAGAAATCAAGTGAATTCTAACTCCTCCATTTCAAGGAAATGCTTAGTCAAAGAAGAGTAAACTGAAGGTCAAAACTAAGAAAAAGATCTTAAATAGCAGGTGTAGACTGTTTCTCCTTCAGACAGGTAAAACAGAGCCAAACCTCACAGTTTCTTGCAAGGATTCATCCTGTAATAGGTCAGGTGTGGATATACATCACCTGCAGCAGGATTTAGTGGCACAGCCTAGCTTTTAGGAAAAAAAAGCCACCTGACTTGCTACTTTTTACAACTTCTGTTGGCACCAAAATCAAAACACTGGTTCTAATCACTGTAAATCTCTGTTTCTCATTCTAAATTCTAATGAAGTTCCCAAAAGAGAGTTTACACTCACACACGGAAATTATTGACTATAAACAAAATGAATGTGTACCTGTTGTACTCCTTAATCAACCCTGAAACTTTTGAAGAATGAGTACTCAAATCTCTGGAAAATTTACAAAGATCATTTAACTGAGTTTTGATCTCATCTGTCATGTGTTCAGACTTCAACAGACTTTCCAACGTTTCCTGTTAAAACAAATTAACAATGTTGGTGAGTAAATTTTTAAAATTTATATGTTTTGAATAATAGTTTATCAGAATTTAAAATTCAACTTCATTTATGATCTATGTACATTCATTTTCAAGAGTATCTTAGCAGTCAAACCTACAGAAGCTTATTTCTGGAAGCCTCAGCTTAGTTCAAAATGTTCTCAAAGAGCAGTTTAAGATAGAAAATTCATTTTAGTAAATGAGCTGTGGTATTGTCAGTTAGCTGTATACAAGCAAAAGCACATATGATTAGGGAACAGCAAATGATATATAATTATATAATTAGCCTGTTGGTTTAGTATGTTTAGTATGTTCAATAAAAACTGTTTTGAGCTCTATCCAAAAAAATAATTTATGCACAAAGCTAAGCTTTGAACAGCTTCAACTCTCTCACAGAGGGCTTCATAATGTAAAAGTACAGCCGCCTCACAGTAATCCTGTGAGAATAAATGGGTTAATGTCTGTCATTGCTGCACTGAAAAGACTCTTGCCTTGGAGACAGCTAAGCAAACAAAAAAACCAAAATTGCTTCAGTTGTCTTAGCTTACGTCACTGACAGAGGTGTGATAACCACTCCAACAAAAACAGTCCTTGTTGATGTCCGCAGCATCTCCATTGCTGTATCCTGCCAGCTACCACAACATAATGAGCAGTGCAGACTTGGCTCCTCATCTCACTAGAAACTAAATTCTTTAGGGATTCCTCTTAAACTAACAAGGAGAGAAGACAATTTTTCTAGCGAGTTACATTCACCATAGCAGAGTGTCTGCAGTGTAGGCAGGCCAGTGTGCTTGCATGTATAGATTAGATTGGCTAAATTTAAGCATCAGCCTGGAAGAAATGTACAATATAAACTTAAGAAATAGGTATGTGAAAGGGAAGACAGATTTGAACAGGGACATGGAAGTGGGATGAGGAAGTACCTGAATCATGTTTCTGAACATATAAAAAAAGGGTGGTTGAAAACATACATGGCAAAAAGTTTGTAATAATCTATCAGAAAAAAAATGACTATTCAGGAAAGGTACAAATGATGTACATGAAAATATATGCAGAAGGTTTTCAAAATATCACAGTCTACCTTACAGAGACAAAAATACTCACTGAGCATATTTTTCACTGTGAATTATTAACTCTGCAATAAATAGATATTCATTTATGTAAAACAAAAGTAAAAAGAAATATTAGCAAGGATCTACCAAGCCAATCAAGAGCCTTAGTAAGAACAGTAAATGGACAAAAGCTTGGGAATCAGTTCATGTGTCTGCTGCCCACAAGCAACTTTGTGCTTACTTCATATCCCTCTTCCTGAAAAAATATGCAGAACTGTGAAGTTAATATTTGTAGATATATATAATGCATTTCTGAGAAATAAATAAATTTCTTAAAAAATATAGTGCTTCTTTGTAGTACCTGAATGGCCAGGAAGAAAAAAATCAACAATCCATTTTGAGAAAAACAAAACTACAAGCATGCATTGTTAATATAATCATAGCTTGATTATATTAACATTACTGAAATCTGTTTACATTTATAGATCACAGGGAAGGTCTGTAAAATTAAGCCTAGAGACATTTCAGATGTATTATGTGTACAAACTTTTATGTGTTCTTGTGAGCATGAAAAAATATTCTGTCACAGTAAATTTTCAGAACTCATCTGATTTACATTATTCATGCTTGTATTATGGACTTTATCTGCTTTGAATCACACACACACCAGAAATCTCTTCAACCACAATTAATAGACACTTGAAAGAGTCACACTGCCTGTTTGTTTCAATGCCATAAAAAGTAACATTTGAATGAAGTAATTACATAATAGCAATGATGGTTAGGAAAAAAAAAAAAAAAACAACATTAACTACTTTTTGTTTATCTTGCTTTATGTTAAACTACACACAGGCCTTTTGTGGAAAACATTAAGAATAACAACACAATGGCTGTTACTTAAGCACAGGATGTCACAAATTATATAAGGGAGGAATCACCATAATGAAATACTAACAGCTTTTTTTTTTTTTTTTGGCACATGGTCTAAGAGTAGCACATGTTTAGAATTGCCTAGTTTCAATGAAATTTTTCTAATAACCTAACTCAGTAACTACTAAAAGATTATTCTGATGACACACAGTCTTAGGCATAATCTATTAACAGAAACATTAACTGGCAAAACAGGGTACATTTAACTTGGTATTTTTTCTTATGGAAACACTTATAACACTGTTGCAGTGACTTTGAATCTGAGAATTTCCAAAATAATTTGGTGAATTTCAAGTGCAAGATCTGTTGCTCTTGTGTTGCACATATGTGAAGGAACAGATCTTGAGTACAACCTAGTAACAGAATGAGCTTGCTTATTCTGAGAATTAGGATATGCATTTTTAACTCATGGCCTTGGTTTACATGGCAACAGAATCACTACAAGACAATGGAAATGGAAAGCTGCAGTGCTATTTTATGTTCACAATAGGATCTCTCCCTGGGGTCCAGAAATGTAGGGATTTCTGTCACATAGGCCTCTAACTATAAATAAAATTACATGGTAGGGCTGTGAATATTGTCTTGAGATGCCTCTGCATTTTCCTCATTAGCCAAAGTTTACAACTGCCTAATCTAAATGAAGTGTTTTTACATAGAGGTACAGTACACACACATTGTATATACTACTAACAAAAGCAATATCCTTTGAGTTCAGTACTTCTCCATTTATAAAATAAAACAGTGTCTGGTAATTGTTGCTGTATGTTGATGAAAATTCCATGTCTTCCTTTCCTTTCTAAAAACATATAAATAAAGAAGACTTTGCATATTTGTAACATTATTTGCTCCAATATAATGTCAGCTTTATCGCTCCTACAGCTACATACTGGCACTCAAGCAAGCAGGTCCCATAAATCTGTGTCAGGGAATTCTGTGAAAGGGGAAGCCACAGAATAACTTGGCACAGACTTTGGAGGAGGAGATTTTTAATCTCACTTCAAAGAAAAGGGTTTGTTTTTGTTTTTTGTTTTTGTTTTTTAAATATTTATTCAATCAAGGGGTCAGAAAGCAAGCATCACACACCTCTCTTCCTTTACTGAAACTGCTATGTTGCAACACTACCCTGAAAGGTAGCAATGATACCCTGTACTTTTTCTCAACATCTGTGAGTCACTGTAGTCAAGATGCATAAAACAATATATCTTAATTGTTGTGAATATAGATATTTATATACGTGTGTGTGCAAGATGCAAACGTGGAATTTTTTGCTAGAGCACAATCAGGAACTGAACCTCCCTACTTCTCTGAATTCCACTGCATTCCATAGTAAAGCAATTAGCAAGTATACTGGTTTCCAGTATAACTTCTTTAAATATTGGACAGGGTCTAAACATGCATAATGTGACGGATATTTCAAGAAATGGAAAGGGTGAGATCACTACACTCCAGACAAATTATAAGTAAGAAATGGCTCCAACTGCTACTTGGCTTTTAGGAAATGCTTCTCATTTCCCTGAGCAAGTGCTACTCTAGACTGAACGCTGAGCAACTTGGAAGAGATGTTCAGAGCTGGTGTGCGAGCTCCTTTGCTTTCTCAGAGGCAAGCCCTGTTTTTAACACCCAAGATCCAGGCAGCATCTGCAGAGCCTTGTACAGCAGAGGCCAAGGAGAGAAATGTCTTCTGTAAACGCAGTTTGCTGCGATTACGGTTCCAAAAAGAGTTTGGAAAGTTTGGATTTGTTTTTCTCAAACGGATTTTACCATTTTCTCCCCGACAGTCTCTCCCGGCAGAAGTTTTCTCTCTGCCCACGGTAACCGTAGGCTTCCCCCCGAAAAGCTGCTAGGAAAAGAGGCGTGACCTTACCTTCTCTTTGCGCCAGCTTTCCGCGACCTCGGCGTCGGTGTGCCGGCTGTCGAGGGGTGCCAGGCTCCGCGCCCAGGCGGCCAGCAGCCCGCCGAACCGCTGCACGGCCTCCTCCAGCT
>NW_008604833.1:0-24773 GCF_000691845.1 Merops nubicus
TCCGCGTACCCCGGGTTAGAGCAGCCGGTGCCGCGCCGGGGGTCGCGGGGGTGCGAGTGGAGCTGGTTCCGCGCTGGCCCGTCAGGCTGAGCCTCTCGCTGTCTGTTGCAGAGACCTTAGTGAAGCAGCTGTCTTCCTATGAAATCGTCACACCTGTCCGAGTGAATGAATTTGGAGAAGTTTTCCCTCACACGCATCACTTCAGCAGGTGAAAAAGGAGCTTGGCGAGGACAAAAACTTCCGAACGCATTACCGGCTTAGCGCCTACGGGCAGGTCTTCCGGCTCAACCTGAGCGCCGATGCCGGCTTCGTCGCTGCTCAGTACGCTGTGGTGCACGTCGGGGCCCCGCAGAAGCAGACCTCCCCTGATCTGCGCCACTGCTTCTACCGTGGGCATGTCAATGCGCAGGAGACGCACATGGCCGTCTTCAGCATCTGCGGTGGCTTGGTAAGCGTGTTAGTTACTGCCTTCTGTCTCCATTCATATTCCTCTGTAGCGGGATGCCTTTGCCGGAGAGCTGAGCTGCAGATTCTCGGGCGTCGTTCCAAGTAGTTGGTCATGAAATGCCTTGACATTGGAAGTTTGCAGTCATGATGATACTTTTTTGGTGGGATATACAAACGCTGCTTTCAAAGGATGTATTGCTGGCATGTGATGGGGTTGGTTGATGTAACTTTTGACACCAAGAGCACTGTAATGGAGGAAAAAACATGCCTCTGAAGCACAGTAAGCTATTGTTTTGATAAAGGGATGCTGCTGGTTGCCATCCGCTATGTGTTAGTAGCTTTATAGATGCTGTGTGGTTATGAGTGAGGAATAATGGTGCTTGAGATGAGGGAAGAACTAGTGTTGGTATTTTTCTTCCTCTGCTTTTAGCAATGCTGTGGAGGCATGCCATATTCTAATAGATGTACAGCACTGCTCTCTAATCACTTGTCCTTTAAAAGTGAATGGGAAGCTTCCTACTGACTTCAGTGAGAGTGTATCTATAAAAACATTCTTAAGAACTCAGTGGAGCAAACCAGTCAAAACTCTATTGATACACATTCTTTATTTATCACTTGATAGCATTCCTTCTGTCTTCTGAAGTGATAGTGGAGAAATAGTATCACACAACTGTCTATCAAAACAGTTGTACTGTGTTGCTATGTTTTGTAGTTTTGTCTCTAGAAACAAGAAGAGTGTTACCTGGTGCTTTACCACATCACTGCTTGTTGAAATGCTGAGGACAAGTTGTGTGACATGCACGCTGTAAAAATATGGTGTTGTAAATATTACTGTGAATTTAAATAGAAGTTATTCTGTGGGTTTTTTTGCAGACACTGAGGAAAGTAAAGGTGTAAGGCTTATTTTGGGGAACTGAAAAAAATGCAACTTAATATTCTAGTCTCTTTCTAGTAGCCTATAGAAAATAGAATGGAGTTGGCTGGATGCGTGCAGGAGGGTGTGGCACATATTAAAGTAAAGAGATCCACATAGTGGAGAAGATCAGAAATAATTGGTACTTGAGACAGACACCTCTGTCTTGTGCTTATACTTGGATATTTGGATATATGCCACCTTGTCGTTGGGTCTGTAGACTTGGGCTAGTCCTTGGAAATGGCTGGGGAAGCAAGCAATCAAAACCAGTCATTCTGTATTCATCAACATTTTGTTTACGTATCTTGCTTTGCAAACAGCTGTCATTGGTTCTTGTCTGCGTTATCCAAAACCCAATTCAAACCTACACCAAATGCCCCAGTGTGTTGCACTAACTTGTGGAGAGTAGGAGCAAGGAGGAGTCAACAGTGGTGTGGTTGGTTTTCTTGTAATGTTTCATGTTCTAGTAGATGCTCATATACTATGACATTGAGAGTTTTGTCGTGCTCTATATGGAATAAATATAAGAAGCTTTAAAACATTCTGTTTTCATAACTCTTGTTGCCTGTTTTGATTCTGTCCCTGCAAACCATGCCTGCCTTTTCACTATCTGGAGGGACCACGTGTGCTGAAAAGAATTTTTGCAGAAAGTGTGTACCTACTGCACTTAAGTTGTCTCACCTACCTATTATTTAGCAGTTCTCAAACTCTTCAGCACAAGAACCTCTTCTTCTCTAGTAATTTGGATATCTTATTTTCTCAGAAAAATCTACATCCCTCAGTGCCTTTCAACAGCCTTTGCCTCCTCTAGATGAGCCTTATGAACTTTCACTGCAGCTTCCAGCTGGAGTTCACATCCTTGCTCATTGCCTGGCTGATAGAGTTCTTAGTCTGAGCCACCAGCAAAGGCCTTGCTGTCCCACTGCTCTTGGGACCTTCTCTCTCTCTTCATTTCGTCTTCTGCTCAGGCAGGCCCAGCCTTGTGGAGGGTGTGTAGCATACCCGGTGCTGAGGCCGCTTTCCCCTCACTAATGAAGCTGGTGAGGTGTTCAGGAGAGGAAGCAGAGCCCTGCATGGGTGCTGGTGCACTTTTTGTGGGGCATGCTTACACGTGGGCTGAAGAGGCAGTCACAGCCAGCTCATTGCCTCTATCTGTGCAGAGTATCCTCCAACCCGACTCAGACTTCAGCTTACTGTTCTTCCCGATCCTCATGGATTCCAAGTAAACATTATGCTCTTCATGTGACTGCCAGGGGAGACAACTTTAATGGACGTTCTCCTCTCCACTCCAAAAAAGGAGGGAGGTAGTGGCCAGGTGGATTTTTCCTGTGAGATTTTGTCCTCCCTGAATGCCCTCCACCACTCCCAGGTGGGGCTACCCTTACAAGTCAGTATATTTTTTTTTTTTTTCTCAAGGTTTCTAAAATTTCATAGCTTTGTGTGTTCAATAAATGTACGTGCAAAAAATACGCTATTTAGTTGTTGCCCTTGATTGAGCAGGAACATGCTTTGTGAATATGTGTGAGGATTTATGTGGAGCTGCTGCCAAGTTAAGATACTATTTGTTGTGAGACAATTGAAACAAGACTAGTGACTCAGTAGCCCTGTATTATACTTAAAGTAAATTTGCTTTTCTTTTAGATTCATTTCCCTCAATGCTGAACTTGACCTTGGTGTATGAAAATTAAAGTAGAACAGATTGCTTTAAACTATGTGGTATAATTTTATCTTCCAGCTTTGCATATATAAGGCAATTGCTGTAGGCCAATGCTGTAAAAGCTGGAGAGGAAAAAATGACTTGGACTTAGATAAAAGGTGCAGGAAACTTAAAAGTGGAATTTTAAAAATTACTGAGGATGTGCCTGAGTGATCTGAAGTTAAACCAGGTACTTGGGTTCACTTTATCCTGTAGGCATCTATCTCCAAGCTCTGCACTGCCTTCCTTCACAGCTTCAGTCCTGCTTCCCGAGTCCCCCCTTCTGTGTTTTGCATTCCCAAGCTGAGTGTGTGCACCCTCTCAAGCTCTGCTTTCCCTTTTCACCCTCAGTTAAGCCTTTTTCTGAGTGTGCCAAGAGCATGTACAACCCGGAGTACCCATAAAGCATTGCTTAATGGCTCCTGACACCCTGTGTGTAGTTTTGTTGTGTTACATTTCAGGGCATGCCCCGGGTTCAGGGATGCAAATGGCAAAAGGAGGTTAGAAGGTCAGCAGGGAGTCTATAGTAATTGCAAGGAGGGAGTGTGTAATTAGGGAAGTTTGGGATGCCATCAAAGGAAGAAGGTCATCTGGAGTGGTGGCCTGGGTTGAACATCTGATCTCATACAGGCATATTTCTTGCATCTTTAGAGTAATTTTTGAAATGTTGTGCTTTATTTCACTTTGTTTTCCTAAGTTCTGTATCTTTTTACTTTTACTGTGTTAGTCAGTTATAGCTCCCTACAAACATGGGAAACAAAATCTGCTGAGGGTGTCCCTGGGTGTATGTAGACTAAAGAGGCCTGTCAAATGTTATCTAGACAGCAAAATCAAGGAGGTAAATATATATATATTTGTGTGTGTGTGTGTATATATATATATATATATAATCATTTAGCATTTAAGAACATACAGCTTACAAGATTTATTGGCAAATATCACTAAATAAAGTATCTTAATGAGGAAACTATTAGAATTTATAACTAGAATGAGTCTTCAATTCCTGTCAGGCCTCTATCTGAAGAAAATACAGCTACTTTTAGTTTTTTAAACCTGAATGAATGCTATAAAAACCATTTGTTTAGTCCTTTGAGAAGCCTGGTATTCTTTCTTGGAGGTCAGGAATGTGTCGACTGATGGTGAGGATAGCTAAAATCAGGTTTTGTGAGCCTAATGCTCAAGTGCTGGAGGTGTTTTATGTGGCTTTACTGGGGGAGAGCAGGAAAGGTAGTGAAGGAGGAAATGTACAGCCTCTGGTGCACAGAGCAAATTTGGCCAGCCAGTCAGCATGTGAGGTTAAGAGTAAGAAAGTACACAGAAATCTCTTCTTGCGTGGGTTTGCTAGCAGTTGGCTTTCTGCAGTCCAGGAAGGCAGGACTGCTTTGTTCTAATGCAGCTTCTGCAGTGCTACAAGATCTAGATGACAAATTTCTTAGGAGCTCAAGGAAGGTCCTTGGTAAATACTGCACATCAAGCTTAGTTTTGTCTGGAGAATGGCAGGATTATGAACCTCAGTGTGGATCTTCAGAATTTCCACAGTACAAGAGGTTGTAGTTGCTTTTTTTTTTTAAATAATACAGGTCAGCAGATCACCTCTCTGAGATTTTGAAAACAATTGTCTGCTACTATGGATGAGTGCAGCGGTTCCTTTTAAGAAAAAGTAGGCAGTTCTGGAATTTACCTTAATGAAATGTAAATTCTAATTTTTTGTTACAAAAAATCCCAACCACCTTGCTAGAAGCTATTAGCCAGCATTGAGTTTCTTGTGGAGGTAACAGGCTCCATGTATTTGCTCTGCAGTTTGGTGCTGTATAGTACTGATAATTCGCTGAGTTCAACTATGCTGGTTTTCCACAGAAGGCTTTAACACTTGTAAGTGAAAGATATGCTTACCTTGACATAAGTTAATGCTTTAACTTACAGGCTGTCACTTCAAAAAAAAAAAAATTGCCTTCTAATCTGAAAGGCAGGTTAGTTTTCAGCATTCAGATCACATTTATAAACCTAAGAACATCCATAAGCCACTTACTAGTTTTTATAGATCTGTATCGTAATGTAGAGATTCCATCATAAGCTAGGAAAAAAAATCATAATAAAATATCGACTCAATGCAATCAATTTGTGTTTGGACAAACTAAGGCTTGCTGCTGACTGGCTGATGTGGTAACTTCCACTTCAGTAGTTCTGGTTTCACTCATCATATAATTCTGTAAGGTGAGACTCCAGCCCTGAATGTCTGCAATACAACAGTCAAATTTCAGTGCTTCCTTTGTCACCCTGTGCTTTTGTTCTACCTCTCACCAGCACAAAATGATTTCAAGTACAAGGATTGACTTGGCAAGTAAAGGATAAAATGTTCTTTCTTTTTGGCTGTTGGTTTTATAGCTAAACAGAACATAAAAGGATCAGGAATTAGACCAAACTCTACCTATTTTAAGGACTGCCGTTGCCTGAAGTCTTCTTAGTCTTGCTCTGCTGGTCGCAGAATGAAAGGCTCATCTTTTGCTATCTCATCCCCTTTTAGCTTTGTTTTTCCACACAGGGACACTAGATGTCTTTTTCACATACATCTGATAGTGGACCATAACACTTGAATTTACTTGAATGTGATCCTGTATCCCAGAGTCAGTTTCTGCCTGCCTGTCTTGGCAGAAAATCACCATTCATCACACTAGTTGTTATAAAACAGTAAGGCTGCTTGGGTCCCCCATGCAGCTGTTACAGAAAACCTGAAACAAAAGCCTGTTCTTAACTGATGTCTTTATAGGAGATGCACAATCTTTTTTCATCATTTTGGGTTTATGTGACACAGATGAATTTGCTGGAAAGCTACAGGCAGCCACAGGAGGTTGGATTTACTTTTATGTTTGTTAAACTTCCAGGAAGTACACAGAACGTGCATGAGTGTGAGTGACAAGAGTGTCAGGGGAGGGGAGAGGACAGAACATATGGCCCTTTGCTCTCACTAGGTGAACTAAATTACTGAAATGGTGTGAAAAACAGTTGTTTGGGGTTTTTTTTCCCTTAAAGTTAATGCTTCCAGCTGCCCGAGGTGGCAGTCCACACAGTTAGCCCTCATGGATCTGGGGAACTTTGTACTCTTGGGGAATAGATAGGCTGCCCACAAGAGATAACATGTCTGCTGTAGTCTCAGTTGTCATTCTGTTTCAGACATACAGTCGTAGAAATGGTGAGATCATGGAAGCAAAGTCAGGTGTCATGAAAACAGGCCATACCACATTGACAAAAGTACTCAAGGTAACTTACTGTGTGGTTGATTGAAAAAGGTGAAAATCCAACCATGCTTTGCATGTACTTGAGTGATAACTGTCTGATGGCTCATAGGAGGTTTCAAAGGACTTTATGGAGCTATTCACCTCCCAGTAAGAGAAAAAGGTGTTTCTGTGTGTACTTAAAAATATCAAAGCTAGGAAGTTCTCCTTAAACAGAGATAAGTTGCAAATGTAAACTTAACTTGACATTTGCTGAGACAGACTAGATTATACCATAGGTTCCTCTAATATTAAGCACGTGGATCCCCTAGGTCTGTGTTTATGGGAATACTTAGCTTGATTGTAGTTTGTTAAAAACAACCCCCCTAAATAAAAAATTAAAAAAATCAAAAGCCAACAGCTCCCCCCCCAAAAAATCCAACCAAAAAAATCCCCCACCATTATGTATATATACATTTTATTTCACCACTTTCAATGGTATTGCAGAATAGCCTCTTTTCCATATTGAAATGTATATATCCTTGTATACATCTATGAAAAAGCTGTTGTACATAATTCTTATTTGATTTGTCCAGCTTGATCACTAGGAATTGTGTATAAAGGTAAAAATGAATAAGTTGGACCTCTCTCTTCTGTCCACTCTGATGAATCTTGATAACTGCCATCATCCCTGCTCTTTCCAGCTGTCTTTAAGATGTCTGCTGTAACATTCTCTCAAGTTCTCTGATATTTAACCAATCTGTTATTGTTACATATTGTATTTAGAAACTCCTGGAATATTCTTTCTACCAGGTTTCAAACAGATTTTCTTGCTTAGAATAGCCTTACAAAGTGATGTCCAGGGTACCTAGCGCCAGGTTTTACAAATCCCAGAAGAATATTCGCTCCCCTGTGCATGATGCAAAAGGAAAATACCTTTTGTGTGTGTGTTCCTGGGGGAAAGTAACTTGACAGCAGGGACAGTGGATCCAGTAGTACAGTTATGGGTATGGTTAGATCAGATGTGATCTCAACATACATATAGGTAAGATCCCTTTAGGAGTTTAAATGGAGTTGAAATTCCATTCTGGAATGATGTAATTTTAACCAGTAATTAATTTTAACCAGGTGCCTCTCCAGACTGGGACACTTTAGAACATAGGTGGATGCCTCCTAAGTTTTGTTCAAGGTGTAGTTAAGTGTGCTAAAGGTGTGATTGCCATCTGCTCATGAAATCTTAGCATCACAAATATGTAAGGACATATAGTTAGATCATAGTTAAACTTATGATGAAAGATTTTTTCCCTATAATCTTTTAATAAAAGCTATATGTTTTTAGCATTTTCTTCTTTCTAAGAACTTAAAATGCATTGCTTTCAGGCACTTCTAAAAAGGTGATTCACTAGAAAATGTTTCTCCTTTGCTAGATATTTCTTCTCTGCTACTTAGCTAAAGTATTATTTTTTAATTATTATTTTATTATTTCTATTGTATTAGTTTTAGTTTCAATTAATTTATTAACTTGCAACAACTACCTTTTGTTGTGTTTCTAGCTGAATTATCTTTTTGTAGAAATATTTTTCCAGACATTGATGGTGTACCATGATCAGATAAACTTTAATACTTTTTTTATTCAGTGAACTAATTAAGCTATGCTTCTTAAGTCTTCATTAGACAAAGTTGGAAAGAGGGACAGGAAGATAAAGGTGAAAGTTTCTCACATGATTCAGAAGAGCTTTGAATTAACACAAGGGAGAACGAGCAGTGAAGAGAATAATGTAAAAGGAGGGGATATTAAAATTTACTTTAGCCATGAAAGTACTCTTGCCATAAACTAGTTGCAGGTTTTTGAGTTTAAGAAGCCATACCATGAGGGCATGAAAAATACTTGAGCACAGGAGTGGAGCTTACCTGGGAGGGAGTCTGCCTGTTTAGTCATGTTTTCCAGAATTTCAGTTGTTCTTTTAGCATTTTTCTGAAACTTTTCCAGTTTTTCTGTAGGATATATTAAGATTAATTCCATGTTTCTGAAACCTGCTGTATATCCCTTATGCTTTCCATGTGTTCTGTGAAGTTGCCATTATACACAAGGATGTGATTTGTATATGGGCATGGTACTTTAACTATAACTTCTGCAATATTTATTTCTACTACTCTTGGAATAGAGCAAATATTTTGATTAAGACTATACAGTTTTAAGCCACTTCAAGCCAATAAGATATACCATATATAGTGAGTAGTTGTGTTCATCCAATGAACCTTGATTTAATAGAAAGTGTCTAACTCATCCAGAGTCTTAAGTCCAAGAAATAAATTATCTTTCTCATGTGGGTTTTCTCATAAATTTCCTCTAATCTATGCATATGCATAGTCCTGGGTAGCACTCCCTCTTTGGACCACTTATTTATGATGTGCAAGAGACTGTTTTTAATTTTGTACTCCACTTCTACTGAAGAGATCTTTTAAAAGTACTTTTACCTCTTTATCTGAGAACAGAAATAGAATGTCTCAGGCAGATTTCTTGTTATATGATTTGAGAGGCATCTGTACATAAGTAAATCCAGTTCATTTCTGATTTCATTTCCTGCAAATGCTTGGGCTCCTGTTTCAGCAACCTGCCTCCGTACATCTAAGTGACTTTGCTTTATTTGGTTTTACCAGAAGTATTTTTCATTTGGATCTCACAGCTCTTTTCCTTGAGTGCCTAACTTGCAGCAGTAGCTCCTTTGGTATCAGCACAGTCTGTTGCCTTATTAAGTATCAGTTTTGTTAATTAAGGACTGTGAAACACAGTGTAGCCAGTGGTTGAGTTTTTGTAGACCTGTGTGTTAGGAAAATGGGGAGATAAATGTGTCGCTAATGAAAATCCATCTTTAGTCTTCACAGAGAGTTTAAGGATTGGAATTGGTGGCTTCAAGCTAGGTGTCTGCTTGGGTTTAAAATGACAAATATTTCATAGCCTTCTTAAGATGGAGTACTGTTTATATCTCTTATCATTTGCTCTTTCCACATAGAATATATTGTTCTTCTCAATTTGGATGGGGGATGTGCAAAAGATTTATCAGACTACTCATGGGATGCCTTTCTAAGTGCTGGAAATAATTACTTTTATACATGAACATTGTTGAAGAGGAGAATTCATTTTGGAAAAAATTAAACTTTGCTGCATTCTAAATTTTTTTTTTTTTTTTTTTTTTGTTCACCTGTTTCTTCCATATCTAAACAGGCAGTTGGTCTTTGGATACTGTACAAGAATCAGTGGGCCAGAGAGAGCAAGTGAGTGGAAACCTGGCTCCATTTTTTTCTGAAATAATTAGCCCAGGTATCTGAAAGGTGAAATCGCCAGTGTTAAGGCACTACTGTATCTTCTTGTATTAATAGTTTTTTTTTCTTTAAAACAAATAACAATAACTCTGAGATCGTGAAACATAATACAGAATTCTTCCCTTCTAGATGTCTGTCCTAACTTTTCAGGTTAACTATAAGTTTGTGGTGTGTATTGTATTTTCTTTGATATAACTATGGAGTTTTCATTCTTTTGCATTCTAGGCAATTTCTCTAATAATTTACTGTGAAGATGAGCACAGTTACTGCTAATTTTGAGTGTCTTTTCAAAGTTGGAGAACTGCCTGCTTTTTTTTTTGTTTTTTCTCCCTCCCCACATGACTTCAGTGTATCCTTTCTCAGCACAGGATTCTGGATTTCAGTTAAGAAACGTCTCAGTCAGAACTGATGCATACTTAGGCTACAGAGCAATGAAAGTTGAGCCACAGATCTTGTCAGGCATTTTGTACTTTATATTCATTGTTAGGCTTAGCTTGATGTGCAGGATCTGGAGCACCATTGTGAGTTGCTTGATGGCTTCATTTTACAGTAAGCTCTTGATCGCATGAAGTTGCCTTTTTTCTAGAAAAAAAAAAATGGTTCTTCATTCCAGGCAACCCTTACTATTTCAATTGAAAAATATCTTTCTTTGGTAGGAGGCATAGATTTTTAACTGCACAGAGGAGGTGGCACACAGTGTACATGATTTCCATTGCTAGTGCTTAAAGAAGTGTGAGAGTGCACATCTAGAGGAGGGACAAGGCAGGAATACCTCTTGGAGCATCAGCAGTCCTGGACTGAATCAGTCATGGTACCTCATGTTGACTCTTCCCAATCTGCTGGGTAGAATAATGCATACATAAATATGGTTTTGAATTCCTAGATGGTATTTTTCCTCTGGTAGCACTTGGTTAGTTAGGTCTGAGTATGTGATGAGGAGTCTGAATGGAACTTTCAAAGTGATCAGAATCACTCAGGAACATATGTCTTACTGATTTTGTTTTTGAGTGTGAAATGGTAGAAAAGTGTCACCCTCTTACAGATCATCATTCCCATTGGAAGTTTGATATTCTGCAATATGAGTTTAAAATGTAGCACAAACTCTTTCCTTACTAGTTCTGTGCTATTATTCTCATAATAAACATGTTTGTTGCAGCTGAGCCATGTCTTTGTAAAATCTGAAAGCCTGCTGGTTGGAAAAGCCATTAAAGAAACAAACACAGATTATCTTCTCTATCTGTTAGAAAGACCAAGAGGGAAGCAAAAAGTATGAGTGGAGTAAAGCAGTAGCAATAAAGTTTTTTTAATTAAATCTAAAATAACATATTTTAAATGTTTCATATCTAGAAATAATGTTTATGGTATGTGAGGAGAAAAGAATTAGCATGAGAGTGTTCACAAATAGCATGGTGTCAAATTTCTGATGTTTTGGTAATTGGGACTTTTAACAGTTTGTGCAATAAACATCAATATGAATCTTAGCATCAGTTGTTGCTGCTTTGTCCCAGAGTGATGAGTTCCTCTTGTCAGTCCCTGCCATTTTGCCCAGAAGGTTGCACCTCCTCAGGACTAAGTGACAACTGTGGCATATCTGTTTTCATGAGGCCCTTTCCAGGGTGGCACATAGTGGTCTCCACAGGCCATGTGCCCTGGAGACATCAGATGTGAGAAGGCTGAACTGAACGTATAAAGGATCCATCATGAAGATTACTTGCAAAGAATTTAAATGAAAGTGAAGGGGGAAGAAAATGTTTTTGCAAGTTAAACAGTTGTGAAAGGAAAATACTACTTATCTACATCTTTTTTCATTCTGCAACAACGGTGATGCAGAGGATTCAACCGCAGTGAATTTACATAACTGTAATTTTGAATGAAACATACACTATGTATCAGGCAAGACTACAGATAGTCTGACATGCATGAAGCCTGACAGACACTAAAATATAGAAAACTGATAACTCCTAGAAGGTTCCCAAATTCAGGGGACTATTATAATTCCAGTACAACATCCTAGACACTAAGGTAGTCTGCAGCAGGTTTTAAAAGACTATTTGTAGGTTGCTTGGAAGAAAAGCTGTTTTCATTTCTCTTTTGTATCTTGCTCTACTGCTCTCTGTAAACCCGAGTTTCAAGGCTGACACAAACCTTACTGTGTTTATATCACTACTCTCTTATTTGTCAGCATGCCTCACTAATACAGCAAAACAGGTAACAGGATGCAGTGTACTTGCTCACACTTAATTGACTGAAGTGAGGAAGTTGCCAAAAAGTCTAAAACTAATTTGATTAAATTATCACGTTTTTTCTTCCTCATAGTCTCCTGAACTAAGGCACTTAAGCCATAGGAAGTTATGGATTTATTGCAGGAGTATGGTGAGAAAGAAGAGGTTTTGTTTCAGGATTTCATAACTGAATGGATTATGAGGTGGGAGGGTGCAGGAGAAGAGCTTAATTTTTGTTCTTTTTCCTTTGTATATGTGCCAAGTTAGTGATAGAGTTCCTTTGGTTCCCATTATATAGTTACCCATTTGTGTCTGCTACTATAGAAGAAGGGGGAAAAAAAAATTGATGAGAAGATGCTAATGAAACTGTCAACTTTGAATTCCTGGAACGCATTTCGAAGTCTTAAAAATGTCAGGTTAACATGTTTATGATCTATGGACAAAATGCAATTTTAGGAGAAAAACATATAAATTATGTAAAGGTTAGAAGGCAACAAATCAGTCTAGAATTTGGGCGACACTTAAATACTGAATTTCTTAATGACCTCTTCTCCTTTGTGCACCATTTCCAACTGGTCCTTCTTGGTTGTACCTAGATTCTCTATACTTGTGGTCTCCTTTGTTACGTTACTTCTATATAGTGATTACCTATGATACACCATTATTATGCAAGGTAATCTGTTGTGAGTTATTCTGGTGGGAAAAGTTTCTGAAAGCAAACTTCTTTGCCTTATCTTCACGCTTCCATCTCCAGCTTCTACTGAAATTTCCTCTGTATTGCATACAAATGTACTTCCATTAATTTTGAGATATCATTAATAGTTTATTTCAATGAAAGTTATTTTAATACCAATATTTTTGGTGGAAAATAATTGTTTCTCTTGCTTTCAGATGGGCACCTTTAAGGCACACGATGGTGAATATTTTTTAGAACCTCTGATGAAAGCAGATGGAGGTGAACATGAAGATGAGCATAACAAACCACATCTTATATACAGGCATGAAGAACTTAAAAAAAACTTTCAGAAATCTGATAAACTGTGTGAAGTTTCAGGTATAGTCATACTTCAGATTTCAATGTCGCTTTTTCAAATGTCAGATGTTAAAACAAGGAAGATTTGTTTTTTGTAAATAATATTTACAAAATTGTAAATATTGTTCTGTCAGAACATATACATTTCTTTCACATAGGCTTTCAACTCCTATTTTCTGCCATTGGCTAAATCAAATGTAGGACAAAATATGCATGTGAAAAAAAAATTATAATATTGCAATAACTTCTCTGAGTTTTCCTTTACACTTACATTGTCCCATTTGTAAACATTTAAAGAGTAAATCCACAAGAATTGTTGCTTTTATTCACAAAAGATAATGAACCTTTTGCGAGTCTAACAGATAACACAGGGCATCTATCTTCCTTAATAACAGAAGTAGCTCATATTACCCTTTAATGTAGATTTTGGTCTCTATGAGTATTTTTAGTAAATTATTCAGACTACATATTCATAATACTTAGTTTTATTTGAAATAATTTACAAGTATACCATGAGGCTATGTGACAAGCGAATGGTTGTACTTTCATAGCTTCACAGTATATAAGTTAATCATTAAGCAAAGTAACTTGAGAGAACATATGCAGTGGAAGTGATTATGAAAGGCAAAAATATTATTATCATGGTGGTATTAATTCCATGAAGCAGTGAGTAGAAAGCAGTGCTTTAAACTGTGTTTTTTGCTGGGGCAGAAAACTTACAGTAGTTATTCATAGTTACATGTGCATCTTCATAGTCAGAAAAAGTATGATGTGAGAAAGGCACCTGCAGCTGCCATCAAAGTACAAAAGCTAGACAAAAGAGCAGCATTAGAAAGGGTTTATTTGAAATTGTAGGTGTCCATAGACTCATTTTAAATGCTGAGATACCATCTGCTTTGAGATGTAGTGTAGAAGCCTTTGAAGATCCTGCCTGAGCAATGTACTTCTTAACCTTTACTATTATAGTATTGCCATTTAAAAAATATTTTTCATTGTGTTGGAAAATTAATTTTGTTTCTTTAAGCCTAGTGACATACATTTTCTTTTGCTTTTGATAGATGCATATAGCCTTTGTTTATTTGGCCTCAAAGAAAACACAAATGAGTGGAGATTCCCAATAGGAGAGGGCAGTTTATATTTGGTTCAGTTTGGCATTTAGAAACATCATTTCTAAAATTCTACACCTTTCATAAGATTAAAATCTGTATTTATGCATTTTGAGTGTACTTGCACTTCAGGAATGTTAAAGCAAGGCTGAGTGCAGAAATACAACTATCCAAAGAAAAGGACAATAATAAAATTTCAGCCTTATTTTCGTAAGGAATATCGGTCCAGGTGTGTGAAAATATAAATTGCAAAAATATGGGTGTAGCTTGGGTGGCTAATGTTTAATTTTGGAAAATCCTTAAAGGCTCCAAGCATTAAGCATATGGTTATTTCCTCCCTTTTCATTTATTGGAGCAACTACAAAAGATTGTAACACAGAGGTTACTGTCATTTTTGGAGGAGTGAAGTGGCAAAATGTTCATGAAGAAAAATCTTGTGCTAGTTTCTGTGCTAAAAATGGTAATTTGCTAAATGTCCTCTTTTAATACCCATCTTGCCTGATTATTCACACTGTTGATTCAAGGAGGAACAGAGTGTATCTAGCAGTACTTGCCATCGGGAGAGTTTCTCTAGTAAGTGGCCATTGACAGAAGACATGGACTGGCATAGCATTCAGTACATCTTTTTCGTTTGAAACTGGACAATAATAATTACTTTTAAAAATGTCTTAATCTTTTTGTTATTTTGTATGGGTTTCTTCTAAACTCACTGATGAAAAATTGACTAGAAACCCTGGTACATGTCTTGCTTAGGTCAGGATAGAACATCTGTTTCCTCTATCCATAAATGCTGTTTCTCATGTACATGGCAATTCATCTAAGTTTGCCATAGTGTTTGACAAACAAAGTAGTTATTCCTCATCCGTTTGTTGATTCTGGTATTTATAAATTAAATTGATTTGTTCTGGTATTGAATTTGTCTCGACTGTTCCAGAAATTTAGGCTGTCTTTGAACTCCCACTTCAAACCCAGGCTGTTTTCCGTTTTGCCAGTACTCTGAAATCTCAGGCACCTTTTGTGATGTAGGGAAGGTGATGTGCATATGAGGTAGCTTCAGCCAGTTCTCTTCAGTCTGACCCATGCAGTATTTGTAGGTACTCATGAACCAGTTCCTTTTCAGAGCTATTCCCTCATAGAATCATAGAATCCTTTAGGTTGGAAGGGACCTTCAGGATCATCCAGTCCAACCATTGAGCCGTTAGGGCTCTAAAGTCCTCTGCTAAAACAGATCAGAATCTGTCAGGGTTGGAAGGGACCACAAGGATCACCCAGTTCCAACCCCTCTGCCATGAGCAGGGATGTTCTCCCCTCATTGTTAGTGCTAATAGTTTTTGCAATTACTATAGCTATATTTTGTGGCTAGCGTTTAGACCATTACTCAGCAAACTTTAAGGTGCTTGCTGCTGTCCCTTTGGTTTTGTTTTCTGGCTGCATTATGCCCTAACTTTAAAGAGGACAGGCTATGGACCTGTCAAAAGCAGCTTAAAGTTTCTCGCTGAGGGCTTTTCCCTTGAAACATGGAATGCATAGATTTCAATCCTCTCAAGTTGAGAGTGGCAGAGTTGGGATCTCTGAATTCTTGAGTCAGTGCTGTAGTCATTAGAGCATTAGAATAAAAGGATTAGGAGATGTATCCTTTGGCAGCAGCTACTTTTTAAGAGGAAAACTATCTTCAAGAAAGACAATAGAGGTTTGTTCTGAGGGGGCTGAAGGGTCTAGTTAAGTGCTTAAGTTCTGAAAAGTAGTGAGAATTCAGATGTTTCTCAGTTCAGTATTTTTGTGGGCTATTGCTAAGATGATTCCCTGATCAATGTATGGATCTTATGTATCAGGCATCAGAAGCCTCTGGTGGCTGGAGCATGCGGTGTAATTGAAGTATTACAGTACTTAGTTTGGAGATATCTGTGTAGGTTCTCTTTCCTTTTGAACCTGATCATACATAATGAATATTAACAAAGCTGTCAAGGAAGTCACTGAAGGCTTTTGATGTGAACTTGCTTATAAAGTAAACTCCGTATTCATGTAAAGTTATATAAATTAAAAAGTCAGTAGGAACTTGAATTCAGGACTAGGCCTAATCTTTGTTTTATTTTGATTCTATTGGTGTCAAAGGTTTGTGTTTAAAAATACATTTTGTTTAACTTGCTTCCTTTGTTGCTCTGCTTAAGATGTAGTGCTGTTCTCCTTCCAGCCTGCCTATTTGGATTATACTGCATTCTGGGAACTGTATATTACTGCTATCTCTTAAATAGCTTTTAACAATTAATCTGTATGTGATAGAACTATATGATAATGTACAAGATGTGTAATCTGATCTTCCTATTACAGCTTTCCAAGTTTAATATTATTTTTTTTAATTCTTGCCCTGGGTCTCTTGGAAATAAGATCATAAATCATAAAGATAAGCACTTTGTCTAGGTGTTCAGATCATATTTGTCTTTGGGCAGCCTTTTGCCCTCTTCTCTTTTTAAATTTAGAAAATGGAATCAACAGTGTATCTTTTTTTACTTTACAGATAAAGAGGTGAAGAGCACTTTACTACACCCAGTCTTCAGCAGTTTAAATCAAGAGAGCAATGTTTTACAGAAGTCTCCCAGTTTAAAGTACGCTTTAAATAACTTGTCTACAGAGGATGCTGGCAATCCACATTCCAGGAAAAAACGTTTTCTTTCCTATCCAAGATATGTAGAAGTGATGGTTACAGCTGACAACAAAATGGTTCGTCACCATGGGCAGAATTTGCAGCACTACATATTAACACTGATGTCAATAGTAAGTAAACTTAAGTATTAGCAATTCCAGTTATTTGGGTTTTTTTGTTTGTTTTTTTTTTTTTTTTCCTGTAACTTTACTATCTTCTGGTTTTATTATATTCTGTATTTAAGAAATTCCATAAACATAAAAAAAAAAAAAGTAAGGACAAAACTTCAGATTAGGGCTTTTTTTCAGTTGAATGCAGTAAGGTGTGTAGGTGAAATGCTGCGACCTATTTCCTGATTTCTGTTGCATTAGAATTCTTAAACTTCAGTGAGTTAACCATATCGATTTATTACAGCAGACAGAGGTTAAAAGCATTAGGAAAAAATGCTTGGTTATAGTAATCCTAGTTTGTCAAGTAATTTCAAATAATATGGGTCAGAGTTTGAGTTGGTGTCATTTAGTTGACCTCTTTCTGTGGTGAATTCTTGCTTGAACCAAAAGTCACTTCTTGTATTGATTCAAGATGTAGTGCAATTAGCACTATAAAATCAAAAGGTTTACCATGACATCTGTTGGACCATTTTTTAGGAAAAGGCATGCTGAAATATTCTGCATAGTAATTATTTCTAAATTTCTGTCCTTCCATCTATTCACAAAACCTAGGTTACATGAAACGGCATCTAACTTTGTGCTTGGAAATTTAGACACTTACATTCAGGTATTTATGGAGGCATCTGCTTTAAATAACAGACAGTTACAGACAGCTACTTTTGGATGAACAGAATAACTCCAGCTTCCACTGGGATCTATTAATTTGCTTCATAGAAGTGTCCAGTGCTGTTTAAGATGCCATAGGGCATCTGACTTGGCCTCAGCTGCTCTGTCACAAAGGTGTGCAAGTTGGTAGGTCATGTATCATATCTGCCAGTTCTATATAGGTTTCTGATAACCTATAGCATCTGAAGTGACACTGGATAATGTGTAGTTAGGCAACTGAACTGTGTTCTGCTTGCTCTATTGTCTAGCTCTCCATCTGATGGCAGTGGAGGTGCTGTCACCTGTTACACAAATGTAGACACCTAAATTTAGAAGATGGAATTTTCTTTAGTTTATCAGAAAAGTAATGACATTTTAAGGAAGATTAGCATACTTTAATTTGGTAAAGTCTTGTTTTTTTTTTTTTTCTTGATGGCAGTGGTGTGAAGGTCTGAAGGTTAGTGCATTAAAAAAAAATCATTATTGAAAGGTGGATTTTTTTCTTTAACTTACAGTACAGACTCAGTTTGCAATGCTTTTAGAAACAACTGATCCAAAAGGTGCCATTTTTTATGAAGTTACTTTTTAATACGGAGCTGTAATAAGAACCAAAGTGAAGTGGTCAAAGCACTATTTTAAAATGGAAGCTGTTTTTTACAGACTTTACAAAAAGATCAAATGGAACATTTATTGTGTAGTTTTCATGAGGTGGTGTTCTAATTATAGCTTATGTAATTCCTGATGTTCTTTAAGAACAAACATTGTTCCTGCATTTGTAGATGTTTTACATTCAACCACTGTTCCTTACAGTGCAATGTTTCTTGTCTTTTTATTTACATAATTAATAGGATATGCATTGTGTAATTGCTGCTAAAGGGAGTCTCCATGTAGACATGTATAAGTGAAAGAACACTAGTTCTTTGCTTAAAAGCTTGTGATCTCATTCTTGAGCTTACCTATCTATACTGTAAAACTAGAGCTTAGCACAGTTACTGCTGGCTTTGAGGTAATGGCATACAATAAACCACTACATCTTTAATATGAATTTAATATCTTTGAATACCACAGTATATAGATGTATAGCTGGCATCTTCTGGCAGCTCTTATTCCACACTTGCATCTGCTGCTTCTGAGGATAATCTTGAGATATGTTGAAGACATTATTTCTAGAAATGTTTTTTTTTATAAATGCAGATTTTTTTTAAAAAATGTAAAATAAGATCTTAATTCTAACAGAGTTTCTTCACAGTCCAGTTAATTTTCTTCCCACCCTGACAAGAATACATATCTCAGCTCATACCCCTTTTCCTTGAAGCATTTCTGTGATGTCGTAGGACCACAGAATTATTAAAGTTGTAAGGGACCTTTGGAAATCATCTGGTCCAACCCTCTACTCACATGTATTGCTCTGTCAAACAAATAAAATAATGGGTATGAAGATTCATTGCTCAGTCTTTTCCCTTCCTTCTACTTTCCCACAATAGTTATTTTTCAGTAAGGTAGTAGTAAATACAAAGAATAAGAAAATGACCTACCGCTCTCTTGCTATGTAATCTGTATTAGAATTCATCAGTGTGCTTGACCCACAGTTTATAAGTGTTTGAAATACAGCCGTTCTTAGTCTTATTAAATTACCCATAAAGGGAAGAAATAAAACTAATAAACTTCTTCCTTGCTGCCATTATACACATAGCTTTGATTATTACATTTAAATGGTACTTGTGTCTCGTCAAGCAACTTCTGTTATGAGAAATTGTCAGGTTACTGGCATTTTAAATGAATCAAGCATTATACTCCACTCATAATCATTCTGAACATTTTAAGGATATTTAGTTTTGGCTTGAATTTGAAAGAAACCTAAAAAACTTAATCGTATAAATCCCATTAAATTGTAATGAAACTTAGACATCTAGCTCCCACAAGAACCTTTGAAATCTTGCCCCATTTTTCTTTTCTTATTTTTTTTTTTTTTTTCTTGGCAGCAACAAAGCCACCAAAGCAAACCTGCTGCTATAGGGTACTGTTTTATGAGTGGAAAATAAGAACTGAAATATAGTACTAAATATTTTAGGGTTTTAAGTGTCTTGCCACTCATCCAATTCAAACTGAAAAGCTTAACTCTCAGCATGCAAGTAATCCCATTGAACTGGAACTGGAATGCATTTTCTCATTTCTTTAAAATTGCATAAATCTTGGCAAGATGAGTATTCAAAGTATTTACACTGTCTTGGAAATACTAGTTCTGATTGAAATATGTATTTAAAAGTAGCAGAAATACCTCTGCTGTAGGACTTTATAAAAACTTTTGTATTGAAACACAGTAAAGATGGGTATTGCTTATTGTGAAATAATAAAATAATATAGAAATCTGATTGCTTAATGTACTGTGTTCTTTCTTGTTCCTCCAAGGGTTGCATCAGCTTGCCTAGAGCAGGCAGTAAATGCCTGAATAGATTTAGTAGCTGGAGGACTATCTTAAGCACATTATGCTGTGACAGTTCGAAGTCCCTAACACAAAGGCTTGACCTTAGCAACTGAAATAACTCATTATGATGCTGGAGTTTACTGTAAAAGCACCAAAACCTCATCAAATCTGGTTCTATTATACATTTTGAGGTACAGTCCGTATTTTCTGAAATGGACACCTGATTATTGACATCTTTTGAAGAAATGGACGACTTACCTAGTTAGTTTGGTAGCAAAACCCTTCATAGTCTGTTCTTAGTCTGCTTGCAGCAAGAGCTTTGTAATCTTGCCTTTCTGAAAAGAAAACCTGACATATAAAACCACCTGTGGTAGGGCTATATTGGCCAGCTCAGACCTGAACTTGGCTGGCTGCCTTGTCTTGTGAGTAATACAGTTGGAGCACGGGAGGAGGGCAGCCATGCATTCAGCGAGAGGGTTGGGACAGCATCAGTTTGTATCATTTAACTTGCCGTGAGACCGTGGAATCACTAAATAGCATGGTTATAACAGTACTATTTTACCATGGTAACATGGTTTTAAAAGCTGGGGGTTTTAATTTTTGTCAAGACAGGTTCCTAACTTGGGCTGCACATGAATGACTCTGATTCTTCAAATCAGAGAAAGATTGCTTCGTTCTTTGTGTAGACTTTCATGTCTCTGCAAATCAAGCTGGCAATGAAGTACCTGGAAATAGTTACAGTCCTTTTAGTGATGTTTTGTGACTACTGTAATTCTCTGAAATGTAAAATGTAAGACAGTGAGTAACAGGTCTTGTTAGAAGAAAAACTTTCTAGTTATTGTCTTGCTTATACTTTTTTTTTTTTTCCCATTTCGGCAGCTAAACATCAACAATGATTGTGAAATATTTTCTGTGTGGAAAGATCCCATGTACTATCCTGAAAAAAACAGCCAAAGAGTTTTGTCCCAACGTATATGGGATGAATTTAAAGCATGTTTTTATACTTTCTTAGCAGTTCATACCATACAACTGTTAACAGTTCATCTTCCATAACACTTTGGGAAAACAGATGCGTGCTAGCATTTAAGAGTGTTTGATATGCTGATTCTGCCAGGTAGTCATCATTTAAGAACAGGCCGTAGGCTTGAACATTTGTATGTTAATAATTTCATTTGTATGACTAGCATCTTAAAGGCAATAAATATTTTAAATGCAAAATCTGGTGATGAGTGTATTCCTCCTTGTGTCTACTCCTTAGACTACCAAGCTTGTATTTTACCCCTGTTTCACTTAGATCAGTGTATTACTTCTAATGCTGCAGGAACGTTCAGTGCTTTTCATCTCTCATCCAGTGAAATCTAGAGAGGCAGCACAAAGGCATTTGTTTCTTGCTTAAGCTCTATACCTTATCACATTTCTTTTTCTGTATATATAAAATCACGTGATCATGTGCACTTGGATGTGGTTAAAATGAAAATGTATTTTTGATTATACACCAGTGAGTATACATAGCTGGAAACAATTATTTGTACAAAATTCTGAGCTAAACTTGTTACTTATCTTGATGTATGGATATCTATATGGGTATTTAAAAAAAGCCCTACTATTTTAAAAAATGTGACTGCCCTCGTATTCCAGCTCCAGGATGCCTGTATACTAAAGGTCATAATGCCTCATACCTCGCTACACCTTGAAGTCCGCCAGCTAATATAGAGGTATTAGAGCCAGCAGTGGCCAGAAGGCCAAGAAGGCCAGCAGCATCCTGACTTGTATTAGGAATAGTGTGGCTAGCAGGACTAGGGAAGAGATCATACTCAGCATTGGTGAGGCTGCACCTTGAATACTGTGTTCAGTTTTGGGCCCCTCACTACCTGAAGGACATTGAGGTGCTGAAGCATGTCCAAAGAAGAGCAACAAAGCTGGTGAAGGGCCTAGAGCACAAGTCCTACGAGAAGTGGCTAAGGGAACTAGGGTTGTTTAGTCTGCAGAAAGGGAGGCTGAGTGGTGACCTTATTGCTCTCTACAACTACCTGAAAGGAGGCTGTAGCATGGTGGGTGTTGGTCTCTTTCTTCCACAGTAGCAAGCAATAGGATGAGAGGAAATAGCCTCAAGTTGTAGCAGAGGAGGATTACATTGGACTTTATGAAAAATTTCTTCACTGAAAAGGTTGTCAAGCACTGGAACAGGCTGTCCAGGGAAGTGGTTGAGACACCTTTTCTGGAAATATTTAGAGGAAATTTAGATATGGGGCTTAGGTATATGGTTTAGTGGGAGACTTGGCAGTCTTAAGTTAGCAGTTGAACTTGATCTTAAAGGTCTTTTCCAACCTAAATAATTTTATGGAACTTTACACTATGTAGACAGGCATAAACTTGCCCATCTTTTAAACTTCACTGCTATTAGTGCTATTTACTGATGTTGCTATCTAGGTGGTGGTATATTTAATGATTAGACTAATACTCGTCTCTATGACTTTCTCCACAGTAGTAGAGGGTTCAAGGTCTGTCTTTACAGTGAAGCCTTGGTACTTGTTTAATTACATCAAAGGTCTTGCTCTAAGCTGCCTGGGACCTGCCAGGAGTTTTGTCAAGCAACATTCACATGTCATTATTGGAGTAGCTTCCAGTGGCTAGAGAAGCCTGGCTATGGTTGTGCCTTGTGAAGTGGTCTTTACAGGTAGTTTCTTTCAGATACACAAAGGAAGGATGATTTGACGTCTGAGCTGTACGTGATGGCATTTGAAGTAATCTGATTATAGCCTCAATGCATATTTTTATTAGAAGGCTGTAAAGGATGATGACTAAGTCACCATTTACTTAATTATCGCAGTATTAAAGAGAGATCTTTGCAACCATCTCAATCCCAAGTTAGAGATAAGACAGAGCACAGGCATTCGTGGAGAGGTGACTCAGCCTTTAGAAGCACTGTATTCTTTCTTTTAGCCCCCACCCCAGTAGAGCACAAGGGGTCATCTGGAACCTCTACTTGGTTAGCTTAGGAGATGGTAGATTGAAGAGAACTTGGATGAAGGGACAGGAGGTGACCTAAAACTCATAGGGGGTAAAAACTGCTAACTCCAGGGTATGTAGGTACACTTGTGCAAGTTTGCATGAGAATTCTTTGCTGGCATTAGGTTCAACTGGTGAAAGCATGGGTTTGTACAGAAATTTGGGTGGAACAGAAGAGTGACATCAGTGGAAATAGCACAGCTCTTTCTCGTTCTTGCAGTGAAGCAATAAAAGCTGATGACTTTTATCTCATGGCTTCAGACATTTCCAAGGTCTTAGAAAATATATGGCAGAATCGGGATATGACAGTGGAAGAGGTGAAGGAGAAATCTCCCAGATCATGGATATCTTACATCCTTTCAGCACTACGGTGATAAATAAGACACTGTTGGAGTCTTTGAAAGGCATGTGAGCTAAGAAGTGAGACCATGTTTCTTTCAAATGATAGGAGTGTTTGTGTTCTCCTGGTACACTCGTTGTGAGTAACAGACAACAGGACAGAAAAAGAGATCTTGTGATACAATGTTTAGGGAAAAAAAAGCTGAGGAAGTCCAATTCAATTTGAATGTATCATTTCCTTATCTTCCAGCCGATAGAAGTGCTTTCTTGTTTACTAGCACCTTTTCCAAATAGGGCATTTTGCTACAATTCACAGTCCCAGTTTAATGGACAGTTGTAACAGGGGGATCAAGAGAAACTAAACCTTGTTGTGACCAAATTGCTTCCAGTCACCTGACAGCCACAGGTCTGATGATGACAAGATCTGGCTTAGTCTTTGAGAATTTCATGAAAACAAAACTGTGATCCTTCCACTGAAGGGTAACCATCATCTTTTTTTTTTTTTTTTTCCTCTTTGTTGCTGTGTGCTCTGAACTGTTCTGTTGTGTGGTTGCTGGTTTTGTCTGAAGAATTCTTGAAATTAATTTCTCTGTTTCTTGGCTATTACCTTCTACTTCTGTGAAGCCTGGGTTTAGATCACTGTGAAGCAAGTAGATCTGGAAATTGTAAAGCAACGGTGTAGTCTATCAAATTCCTATCTCATTTCATCATTGTTTTTCATGAATGCTTACAGTAATAGAGCAGGGACCTGAGAATACAGGAGCAGGGAGTACTTATCCCTTCTTTTTTTTTTTTTTACTGAAAATAAGATTTTCACATTTCAGGTCTTTGCTAGTTTCCTGCATTGATCTACCATTTCAAGTCTCAGTTGATGATTTTAGTGTATACACTTCCTTAGGTAAATCTTCAAGTTTGGTTTGTGGTTTTCTACTCTCAAGGTTTTTCTCTTCACCTATGTGTTCAGCAAGCCTGCAGAGGATACCTTACTTCATTGGTAAGGGCATCTCATCAGCACAGAGTTTGCTGTTTGATATTTGAAAGCAGCGGTAATAACTAGATGTTGGGATGTCATGGAAGTGCCCATGATTCGAAGGATCCATACTTTGAATCAAACATAGGTTAGTCTCCCTTATAGCCATCCCATCTCCCTACATAGTAAGGGACTGAGGAAATGAAATGACAATTTGTTCAGAAACATACCTTCACTCTTTGTGATAGAATATCCTTCCTAGGTTTATCAAAGTACTTCTCAAACTGTAAGAATACATTACAAGATTAATAGTTTGTGGTCGTTTAAAAGTAGTTTTGATAGTATCGAAATGGTTGTTTATTCCATTCAAATTCATATAACACCTTCTGCCTAACTAGTGCTTCAGCCTTTACAGTCACCTTTTCTTTGATAAAGGTGTTCTGAATGTGTCTGTGCCTAATTGAACTTCTCAGTGAGTGCTTGAGAGATGCTCCTTATTCCCACCTCAGAATAACTGGAGACTTGCTGGTTAGTAACCAAGAGTGGAGTGCATAAGGAAGGAAGGAAGCAGACAATAGCTGTGCTGCTCTGAAATGTGTTCTCCACATGGATTCCAAAACA
>NW_008604833.1:24804-40044 GCF_000691845.1 Merops nubicus
CTTTCCCTGCCCTTATTGAATACTGTTTCCAGCTCGTGTATGAACAGAAGAATGAAGGACAACGCTGCACATTATGCTCTCTTCAGTTTAGAGAAAGAGAGGGTCTGAGTCAGGAGCCAGTGCTCTCTCAATTTCAACTTTTAGATGAGTTACTTGGTCTCAGGTATGTGGGATTCATACACAGCAAGACTGTGGTTTCACAAGCCATTTGAGGCAGTTCCAGTGTAGGCTGCTTTTGAAAGAAGTCTGTTCTTCTGCACCTTTCCCTCTGTCAGCACCTGTGCCAGGGGAGCTGCACCAGGAATGAGATCATATTGATCAATATAACATGATACAAAACAAACAAAAAACCAAAGAAAATAAAAAACCCAAACCAAAACAAAAAACCTAAACAAAACACAAACAAACAAAAAACAACCAACCAACCAAAAAACCTAACAACTCTGTTGCAGCTGGATCAGTTCCTTGATCCTGTTACTTCTGTAGCCTTGCAGCCTTAGCACAAGCCAGAAGAGAGCCAGTACTTGTGTGTGTGGTGGCAACTGTTATTTAGATAAGTCTGTCATTCAACAATTGCTTTAAGCCAAATTGTGGAAGCCATCTGGGTGGGATGTCTGAAGCTGTTATGAGAATTAATAAACTTTTCTTGCTGCTTTTATGAAGAGTAACTTTCAAAGTTATACACTTTGGTGTATGGAATTGACTTGTGATTTTTGCTGTCTGGCTGCAAGATTGTATATAAAAATGTCTCTTGGGTATGTAAGTAAAAATTTTATGAATAAGGAGAGAAACATTTATGTATGTCATGTATATTTTCAATACAGGTTTACAACTCAGTCCAGCTTCCATTAAAAGCAAGGGCAAACACTTACTGGTTCAAAGTTGCTGTCTAAAATCCTTTAATATTCTAGGTATTGCTTTTACAAATTGTCTGCATAATAACCACCTTATGACTTATGACAGTCTCAGTAGCATTACTTCTTTCTTTGACATTTTATCAGTAAACTACAGGTTTTACAGCGTATATAAGTTTGCTTTTTACACTGGCATTTCAATATGGTTTCTTAAGTATTTGAAAATTAAAGTTTTTGCTATTTGGATATTAAAATCGGGGCAACTATTTTGGGTTTCCCACCATATCCTTGGGTAGAAAGGTACAGGTGGATGCATGTTTCTGTTGTGTAGTAACTTGGTTTTCTTTGATAACTTGTTTGCATGACAAAACCAGATATTTTAACAGGTGAGTTTAATATTCTAATCTTCTGACTTTTTTTTTCTTTAGGTTGCAGCAATCTATAAAGATTCAAGTATTGGAAATCTTATAAATATAGTTATTGTAAAATTAATTGTAATTCACAATGAACAGGTAGGAAAAATAAATATTAAAAATTTCTTTCTAATAGAAGAAACAAAAACCATGAATTTACATTGTAATTTCAAAGCTTAACTTTTTTTTAGTTTTAGATACAAAATATTTTCTTTAACTATTAGATTTTATTTTAAAATAGGAGACTAAATGCCAAATATGAGATTAGTTGCAGAACCTTGCTTTAAGACTGTAAGAGTATACACTTTTCAAATACCTGTTTTTTGTATTTATCATTTATCTTGTCACTGTATTTAAAAAAAAAAAAAAAAACAAAACACAAAAAACCCACAAACAACAAAAAACACACAGTGCATGGTCACATACATTGATTAAAGTAGTGAGTTCTCATGACCAATGACTAGTAGCTAAATTAACATCTGATCTTACAAACACGTGTGTGTGAGCTAACTCTTACATGGAGTCCTGCTGACTTCCTTTTCACGCACAGTCATTGTTTTGCAGGTTAGGGGCACAAAAGACAAAGTGCAAGCGCATTAATGTTAAAATCCTTACATGCTTTTTTTGGCCATTTCTTGCCTAGGAAGGACCAGCTATCACTTTTAATGCCGCTACCACTCTTCGTAATTTTTGCTTATGGCAGCAAGCACAGAACACTTTGGATGATGCTCACCCTTCTCATCATGATACTGCTGTTCTTATTACTAGGTACAGTACCTGAAATAGCCATAATTACTCAGCTTGGTGAGACCAATGCCTCAGGTTTTTCACATCACTTTTTTTAACCCTTCCACTGATACTGCAAGATAGTCTTTATTCACCTCAACTGCCTATCTTGCAGTTCCAAGACCACTGATTATCACTATGTGAGCAATTATTCTGGCAGTGCTATGTTGGTAGCTAACCATCTGAGCTGTTAAAAATGTTGGAACTTGTGTAGACCTGAAATTGCGACAAGGAATTGAAGTCTTTAGCCATTGTACATATACGTGATAGGGTGAGAGTGTGGTACATTGTGGAACCAGCTGAAGGGATGCAGTGGTGGTCAACTCATGATAGCCCAGACGTAATTAGAAGTGCCAAAAGCTTACAAATGGAAAATATTTCACTGTTAGTATATATTCTTCCTGTACACTGTCTCAGTGAAGGTTCTGATGCACAGTCACTGAAATACATTCTCTCTTTTGCTGTTCTTATTCATTATTCTTTCCCTCCGGTGTTCAAGTTGGACACACTCCAGCACCTCAAACTGTTTGATATTTGTCCTGAATTTGATCTTGTCATTTTAGCAGATGGTCCTCTGCATAAGGAAGTTTCAAATGTATTGCAGTCTGCATGTTTTTCAGTAGCTTTTCATGCCTGATCTACTTTCTGCATTGTAGAGGAATAACATAGAAAGCTATGAGCATGGTCTGGTGAATTTAAATTACTTCTTACAGTCGATTCAAACAATTTGTACTCTAGTGAAAGATTAAAAATTGAGAATCAGCTTTGCAATTGCTGTAATTCATAAATGTTCATTTATTTGCTGTAATAATTTTAAATAAATCTTTTCCTTCAAGGGAAGATATCTGCAGAGCTAGAGAGAAGTGTGATACACTTGGTAAGTCAATCTTTTTTAATCAGTATAATTTTATAACAGAAAATACATGAGAATTTCACTGTAGGGAGAAAAATAAATTAGGAGTAAATCATCAAATAGATGCAAAATTTAAGTTGCATGGACAAAAAAAAAAGCCAACTTCTCAATGCTGTTCTGCCCTGCCACATACTTTGGTGCAAGGTGGCTGGTTATTTTGTGTAAATTTGCTGCATAGTTGAGGCATGACTTTCAACTTGGGTGCCGTAGTATTCATTTATAGAGTCACTCCTTCTACATAAAAGCTCATTCTGTTAAGCTGTTGTATAAGGATTCACTTTTGCAGGTTTAGCAGAGCTAGGGACAATGTGTGACCCACTGCGCAGCTGTTCTATAAGTGAAGAAAATGGGCTGAGTGCCGCTTTTACCATAGCGCATGAGCTTGGACACGTGTAAGTACCTATTTCCCAGCAGGTAAATTTGTTTTCATTTCCTCTTGAATACGACCAATTTCCAGTGATAGGCTCTATAACTTTAAAAGGACATAGTCTGTTACATCCTTTTAGAAGATAGGTTATTTTTGCACCTTGCAGTGAGTGATCTCTGCCCACCACCTTGAGGTGGAGAAATTGTGACTATTATAACCTGGTTGGTAGCCTGGATGAAGGGAAATACTGGCCATACAGCTGTGTTCTGTCCTTTTGTCATATGAACTGCTTGGGACACTGGGACAGGATTCTTAGGTGTGCAACATACTTCTGTTAACTCCGGTTGCATTCTATCCCTAATAGGCATTTACCTTTAAGAAAAGACAATTGTTAATATAACGCAGAAATATTCTTCCTTGTGTTTGATCCTTTCAGAGTACAATAGAGTAACACAAAGAGAGATACTTTACACAGAAAAATAAGAGGAGATGACAGCATTTTATTTTATGAAGCATACCTCATCAGTGATGGCAGAAAGGTGCTATACTCTAGCTCCATGAGGCATGCCACAGTGTAGGTAACGACAACGTTACAGAGCTCAGTAGCTAGCTTGTTGATTTTCATGTGCCTGGAAGCTCATTTAGATACTTGCCATTTGTCATGATCCTTAAACTGAGATATAAAATAAGACAATGTGTTAGTTGCATAAATATGTTGTTGATGTGCTATGAATTTTGCTTTTGTAACTGAATAGTGAGACTTAGGATGTGAATATTGGGGTAATATGTTACAGACAATCTAGTGGTAGCCTATAGATTCAGTTGAGGAGATGGGTTGTTCATTTAAAGTGACATACTCCCAAAACACTGGATTTTTTTCTGGTGAGCTAAAGATCTGTGTAATTGTAAAGTTCTTCATGTGCCCAGCATTATATAGTTAGGAGCGTTTTGGATAAGGAGACAATTTTGTAAGGCATTTTTAAGATACCTATTACCATAACGTCAAATAGTCATACTAAGTGAGTCCTGATAAGTTTTAAGGCATTTTCAAATTCAAAACTCAAAGCATTTGCTGCTACAACAAAGAGAGTTTCAATTAAATATTGCTGAATTTGTTTTGGAGTTTGTCTGTTTTACTTTTTAGATTTAATGTGCCTCATGATGACAGTTTTAAATGTAAAGAAGCTGGAATTAAACATCAATACCATGTGATGGCTCCAACTTTAAATTACCATACAAGTCCATGGACCTGGTCAAAATGCAGTCAAAAATACATCACTGAATTTCTTGAGTAAGTATCAATATAATATAAGTTTGTTTGTTTTGTTGTGTGTTGGGTTTTTTTTTTTTTTTTTTTTTTGTTTAACCTGATTTCATGTCTTTCAGAGAAGTATTTTAAACACTTCAATACCGTTTCTGTGTTGTTTGTAGATTTAACCACTGACTTGTAGGGCCTCAGTCCTCCAGAAAAATATATTTATTTAACTCTTTGGATGATTCGTGATTTCGTTAAAGTTGCATTCAACATATAAAGCTAAGAAGTTTTTTATTTTTTTTTAATGCAAGTGTTGTGTCACCAGGCTCCTAATGAATTAAGAACAATTTATTCACCTTTTTTCCTGTTTTTACAGTACGGGCTATGGTGAATGCCTCCTAGACAAACCTAGTGGAAGAATATATGATCTTTCTTCTCAGCTGCCTGGGTCAATGTATGATGTCAACAAGCAGTGTGAACTTATGTTTGGTCTTGGCTCACAAGTGTGCCCGTATCTGGTGAGTGAACAACACACAAAATCATGTTTAATCTATACTAAAAAAGTTTCTGGAAGGTAGGTTTAGAAATGAAATTTCAGGACTTCTAGGTTTGGAAGAATTTTATCCTGAAATATGTCAAAGTTCAGGTTCTATTCTGCTGAAGGAGAAAGAGTTCAGTGGAGAGCATTGCGGCTCATTATGCTAGAAATATGAGAGTAAAATGTAGGATGCATTAATTTTGATTTGCATGTCTGTGAATGTGATTATAATTTTTTTGAAAGATCTAAAGCTGCATTGATTAAGGCTTTCTGCAACTACTGAAAGGGAGTTACTTCAACACTTTCTACAAATGTTTTCACATTATAGCTCCTACATTACATTAACAGATCTTTCTTACCTACTTTTTTTTAGTGTTTTTAAAAGATAGATAGGTTGAAATTCAATACCTTAAGTCAAATATTTGTTCTAAATGTTTAGTCCAAAATGTAGATGCCCTCTACTTTGTCAAAAAGTCAAAAAATGTTTTCATGCCTCTTAGAGTGTACATTTTGTATACTTAGACAAAAATTTCTTTAAAAAGCAAAATTTGGATCTGGTAAGAAAACTTGAGTAGGTTAATATTGAAACTTAAGTTGTGTTTTGAAAACTTCCTGTGTTCGATGCAATATAAAATGAATACAGCATTATGACTTCAGTACTGTCAAGATGTCCTGTAGATTTAGATTTTGGACCAACTTGTCAAATACCTGTACTAGTATTGCTTAGCTTATTTGAGCTGTTTAAAGGAGAGAATTAAAGATCAGATTTAGACTGACATAAGCGGAGCTTTTCGTGAGGCGAAATATTTAGGAGGAGTTGGACTTGATGGGAATATTATAGAAAAGTAAAGGGGGATTCAAAGACCTGAAGGTGGTGTTATTGAAGACTACTTTGTAAATATTGTAATCCATAAAGGTTGTTTGTCCATTAAGAGTCTTTCAACAATTTGAAAAGGAGTATTTCTTCTTAATTTTCTAGTCAGTGTATTTTTAAGAAGAATTCCAGTTAGTCTTTTTCTGGTCATCATAAGTAAACTGTGCTGCATGGTACGATCTGTAGCCCTTTACATACTTTTAAATTAAATTTTCTGCTGAATTAGAAAATGAAGTTATCTGTTGCTTCTAATGCGATCAGTTTCAAATATTCCATTCCTGCATGGCCTTCAGCAATACCCCATTTTTTGTGGGGTTTTATCCATGAAAAATGGTAGCACTAATAGCAAACACTAGGTCTGCATAGTAGGAGAAAATGATACAAATATCCCAACTGATGTCTAAAATGCTGTTACAGGCACAACAGAAGTAATCTTGTTTTATTTTTAGAAACAATGCAAACGCTTATGGTGCACAAGCACAGAAGGTGTTCACAAGGGTTGCCGTACTCAGCACATGCCTTTGGCTGATGGAACAGCTTGTGGTGTGGGAATGGTAAGCCTTCATCCATTTCTAGGTATAAAGAGAATAAACTAGAGTTTTAATTTTGGATTTGTGTGTTGTTTGGGAAGTGAACAGAAGTTAGGTTCTTGAGTTCTTTGCTGATCCAGTCTTTGGCTTCTCCCTCCAGTAGTTCAAGAGAAAGTGGGAACTGTCGGAGAGAGTCTAACGGAAGACTACAAAGATGATTAAGGGGGCTGGAACATCTGTGTTACCAGGAAAAACTGAGCAACCTGTGTCTGTTTAGTCTGGAGAAGAGAAGGCTGAGAAGGGATTTGGTCAATTTTTATCAATATTTGAAGGTTGTGTGTCAAGAGGATGTGGCCAGTCTCTTTTCAGTGGTGCCCAGCGATAGGACAAGGAGTAATGGTCACAAGCTGGAACACAGGGAATTCTACTTAAACATCAGGAAAAACTTTACTGTTAGGGTGACAGAACACTGGAGCAGGCTGCCCAGAGAGGCTGTGTAGTCTCCTTCTCTGGAGGCTTTCTAAACCCACCTGGACATGTTCCTATGCAACCTGCCTTAGGTGTGAACCTGCATCGGCAGAGGAGTTGGACTAGAAGATCTCTGGAGGTCCCTTCCAACCCCTACCATTCTGTGATTCTCAGCATCTCAGTTCACCACCGGCACATAGAATTATTTTCTTACCTGCCAGGATTGTGAGAATAATGATTTCAGAGTTTTTTTACATACTCAGATATGACAGTAATTATCTTAAGTATGTCTGGTTTTTGTTGAGCTGCTTTTAATAGTAGTGTGTTTTGGCAGCTTCAAGGACTGTGGATGCAATATTACCTTTTTAGATTGGTTTATAGGTTCAAAGATGATTAAAGTAATATCTAGTGTAATTTTTTTGTATAATAGGCTGCCACATTTCACTTAGTTATTACTAAATTTCCCCCAATAAATGTTAACCTTTACAGATCTTTTTTTTTCTTTTCCTGTGTTTGGTAAGACAGCGGTAGTGAGGAATTTCAAACTACTGTCCTAATGGATAACAATTTAGTGGGTAAACTGTTGCAAATGGTTTCTTGCTCTCTTGCAAGATTAGGAAAAGTTATTTCAAAGTTGCAGTAGAAGCTTTGCTTGATTAAACCCTATGCATGCAGCTGGTCTTAAAATGTTTAACCCGTTTTTCAGTCACTGATCAGAAAGCAAGTTCATCTTTTATATAAACTTTGTGTGTAAGCCTTAGTTCAATTGACTTGACTCTAATTTGCCAACATCAGAGGGCTTCTTTTATATAAGAATACAAAACCCTATTTTATGTAATTAGTGCAGTGAAACTAGTTTTCTCTAGGAAGTGACGAGCTAATTACAGTCATTACTTCTGAAAGATGTAAGGAAGAACAGCAATTAATCTGACAAATTGTCATCTGTTCCTGTCTAAGGGACAGCTCCTTTCAAGCTCAGTCAGCAAGTTTCTGCTGATGTTAATGGGAATAAGATATGGCAACTGGTAATTGTAATTAATATTTGCTTTCAAGCTAAGTAATTTTACACTTGGCGTTTGCAGCAATATGGCTGTAATGGATACAGAAAAGATCTATTTAAGGCATTTGTGATTTTAGTATCAACTTTTCAGGCTTAGATTTGACATGGAAGTTTACTTTCACAATAGTCTTTAATTTTTCTTCAGGTTGCATGTTTTATCAGTGGATTGCTCTATGAATTGCTCTGACAGTCCTTGTATCTTTTCTTCCCCCCAAATACAAGAAGATACAAATCTTAACAATATCAAAGACACTCAAGTGAACGAGCAAACAGTGCCTTTTTCTGAGGGCCTGTGATCCTAATGGAATATCTTCTTGCCATATGCAATATATCAGCATGCATGCATTTTGAAACAGAATTGGTTTGTGTTTCTTATGGTGCAAACACCTGTAGAGCTTGTTATGTGTATGTATATATAAAATTAGTGGCAGGTACAGGTAGCATCTTCTTAAAATATTAGAGGGAAAATGCAGCCTAATGTTCTACTGTCTTAGAGAGAATAAAGAAAACCTTTTCTTAGGAATTTGAACACTTCCTTTATTAAATGCGTAGAGTTAATGTTATTAATTATCTAGAATTAATATTACTAAACAAAAAAGCTTCCACTTTTTCTTCAGTTTTCTCTCTAGTAGATTTTTTTAGCCTATCAAACTCTATTTTTTTCCATCTTAGAGTTACCTGTGAAAATGAATTGTATTTGCTTTTTGGGTTTCTGCTAACATATCTGAAAATTTCTCTTCACCTTCTCTTTTTGTACATTCGGAGTGCTTAGGTCTGACACTAGCCTGTAAGTAGCAATTCTGCTGCATCTGGGAACAGTTTTTACACACTCTGTCTCATCCCTTCAGGTGCTTTTTGCTTGCCTGCTTGGGTTCAAAAAGATCTGTAGGAAGGCTAAGCTTCTACCAGCTCTTCTAATCACACAGACCTTCCCTGGAGCTGAGGATGCAGCCTTTAAGTTCTTTTGCCTGATGGGTCCTTCAGAGACAAAATAATAGTAAATAAGTCAGGCATGCTGTATGTAAACATTTACTATTTTTGCGGTGAAGAATTTTTATGTGCCATAGGACTACATCAGTCATTCCTTGAAAGTGTTTCTGGTGTTCTATTGTGGGAGAGATATTATTAAATACAAAGGTAAACATTCTTGAATTGTCTTCCTAAATACACTTATATAACATAGGCACAATATAAAGTTTTTCTTAAAATGCTATTTTTGTGTAATGTGACCTGAAGAATGAAGTCTTCAAAGTGAAGAACTGTGCCATGCGATTAGTCGGAGGTCGCCTGCTCACTGTACAGTTGTAATTTTTGTTGTGATAGTATAAACCATGTGTACAAATCAGAACATAATAAATCACAGTAAGAACAGTATGTATATGCTGCATTAAGGACCAAGTTACCAGAGGAGGCCTCTAGGTATTACAAGACATATGAGAGAGTTCTTTTCTGGAAGGATGGAAACTAGAATGCTTTAATTGGCTCAGTTTCCTTCTCTTAACCATCATAATTCTTGTGGCAATCATGTTCCAAGAGCAGCTAATTTGATGGATGTTTAGGAAATGTGAACAGCTTCGAGCAGATCTTTGTCCCACTTCCTCTTTTTGCATACTAGAAAAAATTTCTTTGCACTTTGAAATTTCTGCAGATCAGTAAGCTCTTGGTATTATCTTTTTGGATTATGTTTTCAATCACTTTCTTTTCTTTAACTATCTGTTTCTTTTATTTTTTGGGAGACTCTTCAAGGTTTTCTGTAGTTAGGAATTTACTTGCGTTTCTGCTCTGGAATAGTACAAAAGATTTCTCCTCATCTTGAGCATAGGAAGTTTTGGGTTTTTTTCCTTTATTTCTGACATTCCAAAGAAGTGAGTTTGGAGAGTGATTCACATTTTGGCCTGTTGAATATCTTTGTTCAGGTTTTAAAAACAAGAAAACCAAAATGTAAAATAATTTTAATAGTTAGAATCTCTAGATTTACTGGATTTGTTCATAATACTAAATCTACAGGGTAGTGTTTTCTCAGTGTGTTTGATGTCAATCACAGAAAATCCCATTTTATAGAGGACCTAATTAAAAGGAGAAGTAAACTAGAAGTATTACGGAAAAAGAAATATCTATACTTCATGTGTAACTGAATTTGTTACTAGCCAACTGATATACAAACTTTCTATACACATATCCATCTCCAGCTTATATCTGGTTCAGAATCATGTCTTCTGCATAATCAAGTCATGCAGTTTTTAGCAGCGTCATTTACATGATAATCCAGTAACAGGAACTCATTTCTTGGAGTTGGTGATGCACATCTGAGCCAAGAAAAACACCTCCAAAGAAGAATAGTTGGTGAAACTATCTATCCTTCTAGGGGTGGCATTCTCAGAACAAGCTTTTTTGCAATGAAAATTAAAGCAAAAATACTCATGTGTTTTTATTAATAATTATTTTTTGAGGCACTGAAAAGAATTATGCTCTGATCCTTCCTGGATGTCCTGGACAGTAGATAAATATACCCATATTCCATTGATTCCTTGGTCATTGGAATGGAGTGGTAGGAGTTAGCAAGTAGCTCTGTGATTCTGACTCAGACTTTTCCATGTCCTTGTGCTGTTCCCGGTGTTCTACACAATGGCAGTTTGCTACTTAGACACTGGGGAAAAAAAAATGTCAGAGAAGTCTAGAAAAAGCTGTTCAACACCAAGAAGGAATCCACGTGATACAAATAGCAGTCTGACTGGAAAGCATGTGCCTTTGTGTGTTTGGGAGGAGTGTTCTTTACCTCTTTTCACTGTAGATAGATACTGTATATTGAGCTAGTGTCTCTAAGAATATCTGGAATAGCTACGAAATTAATTAAATTTTCATCCTAGTCCCTTTATAACCATATAGAAGGATACTGGGACAATTGAGAATGGGGATGCAGACCAACAAAGAATTGCTGTGATCAGTAAAAGAAGGACCAGTTTCTGATTCTCGAGTATATTTGCTGTTCTTCAGTTATAGGTTACTACCCGTGTATTGATTTCTTTTAAAAATCATTGCATTGCTTGACTGCCTCGTGAATGTGATACATGAAGATGGCATATATGTGAAGTAAGTGTAAAAAATTTGGATGAATTTTAACAGAGTTGGTTGATAGGAGGATGTGTTAAGCATCTGGGAAGCAGCAGATCTTTTGAACTCTAAAACCAGACTAAAGTATATTTAAGGGCTCAAACCAAGATTTTTTTTTTACTATAAACTGGGATTTTTGTGAAATGCTTTTCTGATGAGTTGTGATTTCAGAAAAATTAAGTTTCCTGTGGGAATATTGCAAGGGAGAAAAAAGAATATAGATTTTTCTTTTTTCAAGGAAAAAAAAAAAAGAAAAAGTTGGAAAAAATTACTAAATTTTGTGGGTTTTGTAGATAACGTCACCTGAGTAATAAATGTAGGCTTGTCTGAGAATCCTTGCTCCAGAGGGACAGAGGAAATGCCATAATTACACTTTAGTTAAGCATTTCTCCAAGCTCCTTTTCTTCTGTCTTGTATACTCCTTTTACTAACAGCTCTACTTTGGCTGTCATTATATGCTCTAGGCCCCACTTCTCATTTTGGCTCTTTGAGCAATGTGGTCTCTTGACTGTGTGTATTATAGGAAGAAATTGTGTGCAGGTATAGATGTAATCATGTGCAGCAAAATGTTTCCTTACATCAGCTTGCACCAGCCAAGGCAGAGAGAGGTCTGCAGCAGTACATTCATTCATAGCAGTGAATGGGAACACCCCATAAACTTAAATAGAGCCAGAGACAACAGCTTGTGACTCCTTGTGGACTTTGGCATTCATCTGAGTGGGTGTTCTTATCTTCACACCCTGCTCGTGGGGTTACATGGTGAATCTATGTAACTTGCAAGATTCATATTCCTTTCTCAGCTCCATGTGATTGGAATCTGCTTTGAAGCAGTTGATGCTCAGACCTCAGCCATAGGCCAGGTGCTTTATAGTGAACTGATCTTGTGTTGCAGTCATTCTCAGGGCTCTGGCTGGCTATCAGGAGCAAAAAATTGTATTTTATAAGGCAAAAGAAATCAGAACAATAAAATTGGATATTTGGAAGGCAAAATGCAGACCATCGTGTCCATTTCTGCAGTGCTTTGTCCTTTTCCATTTTCTCCTCCTACTTGTCTTCGGTGTTCAGTCATCTTTCATTTTAGAAGTACCAGCACTTTGCAGTAGCATGCATGGAAACGTGTTGGTGTCTGGAAATAGATGAATAGTTTTTTTTGAGCCTCCGTTTCTGTAAGGCTAAAAGAGGCTCCAACGCATGAAACTATGACCTCATAGACAGAGCATCAGTGTTTCAATCTTTGCCCCAAGATCTTCAAGACCCATGTGTATCTCTGGGAGTAGTCTGGAAAATGTAGGCACTAAGAGTGAACTTGGAGTCCATCTCCAGCTGTGAGTCATACCAGGCTGTATGAAGTACTTGATTTCAGAAGAGTTCTACTTCTGTTCTGTGTGCATCTGTCATTCTTCTTGATTCAGTCAAAATTGAGCATAGCCTGCCAATTAATGCTTTAATAATTTCTCCCAAAATTGCTTTCCTGGAAATCTCTCAAGTTCAAAAAACTATGAGGTAAGTTGGAAGTACCTGAAATCAGTTTATCAAACCATAGCTTAATCCATAGCTAAGAGTCAAACTGCTTATTATAAACTGGTCGTTGATGAATACAAACCTGGGTACTTGTAGGTTCATTGATACCAAATTTGAGTAACTCTCCCTCTCATCTCTGAAGATATAATAATTACAAGCAGATTTGGGTCAAAATTCCTGCCTTTTTGAAAGAAAACAAACTTGTTGACCTTGGTTAGAGCAGAACTGCCACTTATGGCAATCAATATGTTTGGAATTACAAGTGATACCCACTCTACATGATGCATACATTACATTTGCCATAAGAAATGTAGGAAAAAAGTTGATAGTTAGTGGTTATACTTAAGTTTATGAAAGTTCTATATATCACAGTATTCTCACTGAATTAATGATTCAGTCAGGCACAGAGAAACATCTGGAATGCGTCTGGTGCTGGAGTTTTCTACTGTGACTTCATCATGTTGCTTCTGTAGGAATGCAGCAGAATAATAGCTAAGACAAGTTTTTGGAATAAGCTATTAAAATCCCATATGTGAGCATGTGCTTTGCATTTTTATGGATCAAAATAATGATGTTGTGGGTGTAAAATTTCATCTTACAACTCTGTCATTTCCTGAAGTCTCCCTTCAAGTTATTGTAAATGTTTTGGTGGATGGAAGAACCACTAAACTCTAGGTCACTGTCCCATGCTTGGATGCAGCATTCATTTTATGGTGGGAAATTTAAAATCTTCAGCCTATAGCAGTAAAATATTATTTCTTAAGATGCTCATGACAGTTCTTAGAGAGGCAAGCTCTTAATGTTTCTTCATACTTACCTTATTGCTGCAGATTGTAAAACTCTTATCTTTTGTTACTAGTTACTAGATGCCAAGAACTAGGATTGGGTACAAAGGTAGCCTAAGGGCATCTTGAAAACAAAAGCTAACAGCACTGCAGTGAGAAATCATATGAAGATATTCAGTGAAATAAGTGTCTTTTTGGTGTTAAGTTAAAGCATTAGTCTTAGCATCAAGTGATGATTTGTTCAGTTTGCTGGATCATATAAATAGTTGTATGAGAATATAAATCTAGCTTTTGTTCAGTGTTTTCTTTGGGCTTGAAAATCAGCTTGAATGGTCATATTCTTAGAGGAAGGCATTCAGGGCTTAAATGATATGGCCCATCTGCAAGAGTTGATGTGGATCAGGAATGCAGGCAGAACTCAGAAAGGAGAATCTTATTCTGTGACAAATTCCTATTCTGAGAGCAAAATGATTGTTACCATATGAGCATAATTATCAATATAGTAAAAGCATATATTAATGAGGAGAAAATTGCTTCTAGGAATTACTTAATGTAGTGATAAAACCACTGAATAACATTTGAGTTTTGTATCATTCAGGTATATACAGAAAGATTGCACACATAAATTCTCTGTGTTAAGCAAAATTTATGTTAATTGATAGTATCTTAAATAAATTTGTTATGTAATAACTCTTGAGAAACTCCATGAAACATTTAAATTAGTTTTTTTCCACCCAAAAAAAAGGGTGGAATCCTTAAATTATTTTATCTTCTGTGTATCAGAATTTCTTAAATTGTTTTATGTGCCAGAAAATTTAGTTACCAAAACCCTTCTAGACTTTAAGGTAATTCAAAGCTGTTTTGTGTTACAGAGAGCAGAGAGGCAAATCCTAGTCTTCAGAGTTAGTAAGCAGCTGAGTTTATATAATCTGTTCTGATGATTCTAGGGACTGATTCATGTACATGGTGCAGGGGAAGATGGAATAAACCACACCCTGTCAATACAACTAGGAGAATCCCTCCTAACCATAAGCCTAATGATCAGTCTAATCCTGAGTTTGCAAACAGTCATCTAAAATAAAGAATTCTTTCTGTTATGTATGAGCACTGACCCCATGTAGTCCATTCTGCCCAGTGTCTTGTCTCCACATGTGGGCAGTCTTTGATGCTTCAGAGGGTGTTTGGAGTCCAGGACAAAGATGAGGACACATTATCCACATAGAAGTCAGCAGGAGACATAGTGCTGATGTTACGGTATCTTGTAAATATTCTGGTTTAGTATATAAACTAATCCAATATGTTGTGATGAAATATACCACTTGGAATTTTCTAAAGCATACAAGTAAAACCAGAATTCCAACTGCCATAAGTCATCAATAGGATTAGTTTTGGTAATTCCTGAAGGTTCTCTGGAAGAAGTCACACATGTACCAATCATAAGATTCTCATTTATACTTTTTTTTTTATGTACTTTTTGAGTAACCACTGAACTGGATAAATATTTGCAGAGTCAGGGACTTAGTAAATAACTTTGAAGCAAGAGATTGATCACTTGATTATTCTGAAAAAAATAGCTGGTCATGACAACTTTCTATAAATAACAACAGTTTCCAGGTATGGGATGGTGAAGTCTCATAACCAGCATAGCCACAACACAATAGTCTTGCAATCTTTGGCTTCCTAGTAATAAAAATTCTAGTAGATTAAGTGAAAATTGCACTTTTATCTGAATTTTTAGTTGTAAATAGGTAGCTCCTCAGCAGGA
>NW_008604833.1:40072-123934 GCF_000691845.1 Merops nubicus
AGTAGATATTGCAATATAGTATCTTGCCCTAAGAATTATAATTTCTTTATTAATTCAGTTCTAATGATAACAGTAAATTTGTTAAATTAGTAGAAAATATACAATTATTGTAAAATACAAATGAATAAAAATACAAATATATTACACCTATTGTTATAGGTGTGAAAGTCTGAATTTAAGTGTGAATCTATAACATCATCTTACTTTAGCATAAACAAGGTTTTAAATGCTTGTCTTCTTTTCCCAAATACTGCCACTAGCTATTTAGCTTTTGGGATGCCCAAAACACCTGGAACTTCCTGGTGGTTTGTTATCATACTTTTTCATTTTTTTTTGTATCAGCATGAATTTCCAAATTAAACTGGAAGAATCTTATACATAAAAGATGAGTATAGATCTATTTTTGAACTTTGTACATGAAAACATATCAGGAATTCAAGGTCAGGATTTGGAGATTGTTATATAGGCATCTGAACGAAGTGACGAGACCTAAGGATATATTCAGCATCCAGCAGTTTTCATAGAGAGCAAAGAACTCTAAGACAGCATTGTTGAAAATATGACTACTGGGTAAGATATCTTAATGGAATTTGAACATTTTAGAAAATGTCCAGATCCCGATTAAGAGCAGTAAGCTCTTATTTTTTTTTTCTTTCTGTGCCTAAAATATACAGTAACATTTTGCTTGACTTAGAATTTTGTTTTGTTTGTCACCTGTGCAGCACTGCCGCCATGGAATTTGCGTGAGCAGAGACATGGAGATGCGTCCTGTAGATGGAGAATGGGGACCATGGGGACCTTATAGCTCATGTTCAAGAACTTGCGGAGGTGGAATCAAGAGCACCACCAGGCTGTGTAATAGACCAGAGTATGTTTTTTATTATTTTACGTTGTCCTAATATCTTCATTATGCACAATAGTCGATTGGTTCAAAACCAAATGAAGATACTGTGAGTTGTGCAAATTAGTTCAAAGCACCAATGAAAAAAAGATGCAAGTTTCAGCCATATATGAAAAGAGAGATAGGCCTACAGTCTCTAATATGCGGATAATTTACAAGTTAGTCTTCTTTCTCTACAATGTCATTCATATTTGTAGATGTTTCTAAAGACATCTTGTGACAGGGTCTTTTTTTTTTTCTAGCTTTACTCTAAATGCTGAAGGCTTCTTTAAACACTAAGATGCTTTCTCTGGACTAAAAACTACAAAAAGGAATAGATGTATTCCCTGGTAATCTTTTTACTGAAAGACTTGATTTGCTTTGATTTAGGGCTTTTTCACAACATCATCCCCAGTAACACCCACAAGGAACACAGTTTACAGCAGAGTCATTTACAACTTACTTTTCTAATGAGAAACTTCCGCTGACTGAAAAATGCAGTGTGAGTTTCAGTCTCTGTAATAGAAGTCAATGAGAACTTGACCCTTAACTTCTCCAGAAGCAGAATCATAGCTGCACCCTAGGTAGTTTCAGGTTTTTTTTTTCTAGAAAGTCATGTCATCTTGATATTATTAGTGGGATGAATGAACCTGAATCAAATGACCCCCGTTTATTTTATTTTCTATGACGAGTAAGAGACAGTTGAATAGATTACCATTAGATACGCCTCTGTGAATTTGTAGTAACTGGTAGTATCAGTATGCCATTGATTCAATTTTTTTTTTTTACTCCCCAGGGACCTACGAATGCTGAATTATTTTGCAGCAGGTTTTATAACAGTTAAGAAATGAATTTTGGACTTTACAGTAAATGGAATGTTTTCAACAAGTTTCCCTTTTTAGTTCTTTTGATCTCCAAACTGAAACCAATATTAGGACTACAGAAAACAGTGTGTTGGCTCCTAACTCTGTCTTCTTTCTTTGTCACTCTGTAAAATAATAATTTCAAATTACTGAGGGAGGTGCTGCTTCTTTAAAAATAGGGCTGTGATCTCAAATGAATTGATAAAAGCATTAAAGTTAACAGTGCTTTTTCTTAGGCAAAATAATTGACTAAGCAAAATAAAAACGTAATAGACATAAATAAACATCAGTAGCTTGATTAGCACCTACCTCAGCAGTAGTATTTTACATGGAGCTTTTATTTTCTTCACTTGGGTATAAATATATGCACAGTGCCAGAGAGGATAAGAGCATCTGTGGGAAAGTCTGTAACAGATGGCAGAATGCTGTGTGAGATTCTCCCTTCTAGATCAGTGGCTCAAGCCACTTTTAATGGACAACAGCAATTTTAGTAATTGAGTGTGTTTTACTTTCCCCTATTGTTGTTAGACCAAGAAATGGAGGGAAGTACTGTGTTGGCCGCAGGATGAAATTTCGGTCCTGTAATACTGATTCATGTCCAAAAGGCAGAAAAGATTTCCGTGAGCAACAGTGCTCTGAGTTTGATGGCAAACACTTCAATATCAATGGTCTTACATCTGCTGTCCGTTGGGTTCCAAAATACAGTGGTAGTAAGTAATTCATAATTTTTTTTCAGTTAATGAAATAAAAATGTTACTTTAATTAACATTTTAAAAAAGACAAGAAACCTGTTGGATTTTCTTTCCAGTTTCTATGAAAGATCGCTGTAAGCTTTTTTGCCGAGTTTCTGGAACAACTTCCTACTATCAGCTGAAGGACAGAGTTGCTGATGGTACTCCCTGTGGAGCAGAAACCAATGACCTTTGTGTTCAAGGCTTATGCAGGGTATTTAAATCTAAACTTACTAATTATTAAACTCAATTTTGACAGGTGGTAGATACTAAATATTAATCCAAATAATCATTACTGAAAATATGTAAAGCAAGATGTTTTGAATTTAATTTTCACCCCTACCAAATTAAAGATCTGGAAATGGAGGAAATTAAGTGAAGAACATACAGTTGAATCTGAAGACCCACAGTCTTTGCTAAGCCTCATATGTGAGAGTTAATATTCTCCAAGTGAGCAGAGAGAAACTGATGCAAAATTAGCATGAAGGGAGGAAAAAAGCGTGCTGTGTATTTATTGTCATATTTCTGCTATCAAAGAAGTAAAAAAGTAGAAAATCCAAGGGTAGATAGATTATATATCTATTCTTTCATTGCAAGATCAGGGGAACTGACCCTTGAAAGGGATCATTTTGGTATTCTTTGCTTAATAGTAATTGTGGAAGTGCCAGAAGATTTTGCTGGGAGAAGCGAGGTGCTTGTAACAAATCCAGACTTTTGTCGATTGCAGTGAAACTGAATAAACTCAGGATGAGGAGAGAGAGGAAATGTAGCCTTTTTTTAAAGCATTGAATCAAGAAGAAAGGAATTGACAGAGAATTGTCCTATTCATAGTAGTTTGTTTTTTTTAAAAAAAGAAGTTTAAGTAAAGATCAAAAAAAGTACTTATGCTAGTTTAACCAGCATAGTCTGTGTATTCCTTTGCTTCTTTTTGCAGTAATGACAGACTAAAAGAATTGATGACCATGTACGCATAAATACTGCCTTTATGACTCCAAGACTTTTTAATGTAAAAAAAACTCCAAATTTGTACTCATGTTCATTTTTTTTTTTTTTACAAAATCTTTACATACTGTTACATATTCTTTTATAGTTCTTGACATATTAAGTGTATGTGGATCGTATGCTCTTAGTACAACAGTGCTATTGTGTTTTGCCCTTAATCCCAACATCCACAAGCATAAAAAGCTTTTCATGAATTGCAAGGAAGACCAGATATATAGAGTGAATAAGAATATTTTTGAGGAGTGGGAAGCTGGCATTGTTTGATTTTGTTTTCCATTGGGCTGAGTGGCACAGGGCTATTGTTTTTTTTTTTTTTGTTTTTTTTTTTTTTAGCAAGCAGGCTGTGATCATGTTTTGAATTCCAAGGCAAGGAGAGACAAATGTGGAATCTGTGGTGGTGATAATTCTTCATGTAAAACACTTGCAGGTACTTTCAACAGTGCTCGTTATGGTATGTTGTTGTTTTTTTTTTTATTTTATTTTATTTTAAATCTTAATGCACATTCACTATGGCTTAGAAGTTGTTTTATGTTTGAGAAATTGAGATTTCAGTGTATGTTCTTTAGGGCCTCTGTCAACAAAAATCTCTGGTTTTCAGTCATGTGCCCTCTCAGGGTTGCAGAGGCAAACATTGTGACAGTAACACATGTGAAAAGGTAAAAGAAATCAATATCTGCTCTAAGATCAAATCAAAAGACATCAATAAAAGATATTGTGAGGGTAGAAGTACTTTAAAAGAGAGAATATTTCCTGTTTTGCACTTCACATTCTATCACCTGAAATTATGCAGCTGAAGGGCTTACTTCAATGTCTTCTCTTGGTTGTATAAAGAGATGGCAAGAAGTCTGTGATGTGGAGCAGCTGATGAGTATCCTTTTTTTTCCTATAGAGAAAAAGATAGCCTGTGAAATGTGAGCCTTTTCTTTCCAGAGACATGGGCAGCAACATCTATGTTCTTTGCTCTTCTGGTGTATAGTGAATGAGAAGCAGGCCACCCAGGGAAGTGACTGAGTCACCGTCTCTGGAGGTATTTAAAAGATGTGTAGGTGTGGTGCTTAGTGACATGGCTTAGTGATGGATTTAGCTGAACTAGATTAATGATTGGACTTGATCTTAAAGGTCTTTTACAGCCTAAATGATTCTGTGATTCTGTGAATAACCCTGGTAGTCCCTGTTTCTTTGATTTAGTTTCTCTTATGGAGCTACTTCTACAGATAGTTCTTCTGTACGTAGTTCTTTCTGGGAAGTATGGAGAATGTAGCAGGGTAGTTAAGTAGTTAGTGCACAGAACATGAGGACAGAAGTCTCCAGTTTAATATTGTATTCCTAAAGTGAAAATGATAGCTGGAGAGCTTCCTATGTTCTAGCTTATATATTACACCTTCCAGGATACTGGGCATACTTTCCTCTTTGAGCAGCAATTCCTCTGTTCTATGAGGATCCTATTTGGTAGGTCTCCAGGTATCATTTTCACACTGGTGAAACAATCATCAGATAATCATTACAATGAAATGCTAATTTACTTAGCTTCCAATTTAGGAAATAGTAATCTAATTATGTACACATAATTATTATCTTGGCTATTATTGTATCACATTATAGTACCTGAGGATTTCCTGGAAAATGGTCATTCTCAGTTCCTGTGATCTATTCTCCTGTGTATTCTTGACAACATGGTACACAGTTTTGCTTAAAGTTTCCTCCTGTGTTTTGTCTTGTTGTCATTTTGTTACCACGAGATGTTCAGCCTGTGAGATGAGGGTCTGTTTTGAGTGTGTTTTGGTTTCCTTCCCAGTGTGTTGGAAGGCTGACCAAGCGCTGTGCGTTTAGCCAGCGCAGGCAGCGTGTCAGTTTGCAGCTGCAGTGCTGCCCCCAGCTGGTACATGGGCTGGACCTCTGCTTAGGTCAGATCTTCATTGAAATGCATGCCATGGCTTTAATAGATTAAAAGCACCGGGAAGTCAATGAGTTAGGAAATTGGAAAAGATATTGCCATTCAAATTTTTACCCACAGAGGTGAGTCAAATAACTAAAGCTAAATCACAGCAAGACTGTTAAACACAACAAAATCAGTGGAAAATTACCAAAGATTATATAGATGCTTCAGATTGCATAGTTGTGCTTATTATATGTTTTCAGTGTTTGCCATGCTCATTTTTTCTTGGACACAAGCATTTTTTCAGTTTGTTTTTAACATCTGTGAGAAACAGCTCTTTTTCTTAAAATCTATCCTTATGTGCAGAGCAACAGTTCTAAAAAGCAGAACGGGATGCACCTTATTTTGTACCTTACGACGAGGTTATCATAGTAGTAGTTGGAGATATTACAGGAAACAGTGGCTTAGTTGTGAAACATTTGTCATTTGAAGGGAGCACACTAGGGCAACATTTCAAGTAGGCAGAATGCAGATCAAGCATGGCTGGTTTACCTGGTGTATCCACCTATGCGTGTGGCCTGCAATACTGGACTATATGGGACTCGGTCTTTTAGAGTGTTGTGCAACACTCCAGTGAAATGGTGAAATTGCTAACCCAATTGTTTAAACAGGGAGTGGGGATTTTTTGTGTTAAGTCATTTATTCAGAGTTGTATACAATTTTTGTGGCTAAATTGTGAGCAGCCGCAATCCTGAATCTCACTTCATATACTTCACTTCTCTCTAGAGATTTTTCTGAGTAAGTTAAACTCGTGTTATTATTAAATAATTATATTCACTTTTCTGAGCACAGAAATAAATTTTGAGATATGAAAACAAAAGCTCAGCTCAAGTGATTAAAAAACAAAAACCACCAACAAAGAAATTTTACATGCATGAAGATATTCACATTTCCCTCCTGAAACATGAGGGCATTCAGCAGTGGTTGTCACTGGTGCACTGCAGGGTTTTGTGAATAAAACTGGTGAAATGTATGTTCATATTTAGTAGTATTTGACTATTTTTCTATATAATTTGTGAATAATTACATTGCAGGTTACAATGTTGTAGTAAATATTCCCAAAGGAGCAACAAACATTGATATTCAGCAGCACAGCTACTCAGGGAAACCGGAAGATGACAACTACCTTGGTAAAAGCCCCCTGTGTATAACATTGACCAGCAGTTTCTGTACCCTTGCCAGAGGACTGCTTTCAACATAGTATCAGAAGTTTGATAAAATCTTTAGAGCAAATGACTATTACATTGTATCATCATTTGCCTGATTTTTCTCTGTTGATACTAGTTTTCAGAAAAATGAGTGAGATGCTAGGTTTCTAACTCTTAAACATGTGAGTTCGTTTGTCAGAATAGGAATGATAGCATCGTTTAGTTAATTTTTTACTTTGTTGTGGCAATGTTAATTAAAACTCCACAAGTGAACTCAGAAGTAATGCAGATATTTGTGGTTTTAAATCTTGGAAGCATACACTCAGTTTATAAACAAAGCAGTCTGACCTTCAGCAAACTTAACAATTGTCTCACATTTCTCTTTTTCTGTTATGTCTGAGTATAAATATCACATGTGGACAGATTTGCATTTCTGTGAAGAGGAACAAAGAATTCATAAGCACATTGTAACAAAAATCTTGGTTGTTCCATTTCATGGTACTTATATTACATCTGAAGTGCCTGAGGGAATACTGGTGCAAATTTTCTTTCTGTCTCCTCTTCCATTACCATCCTACTCAACAAAATTCTGAGTTTTCAAAATGTTTTCCTTACCACCTGTTGCCCTGTCCTAATGGATCTCACAGGATGCAGAAACGACCCTCACCCCTGGCTATCACTAGCTGCCATTTCAAATGTAGTAATTCCTGAATATAGCATGCCTTTACTAAAAAATTTGTCTTAACATTTAATTTTTAGCTTGCTCTTCATCTTTGTTATTGCAGATTGGACATTAAGCATTTCTAGCAATAATTTCATATAATAATTTGCTTTATTTTTCTTTTAACATTTACTTTTAAAAGCTACTTTGGTAAAAGTAGCTCAAGCAAATACAAGAATGTGGGCTGTAGAACAGGAGAGAAATACAAATAATTGTTGTTAAGTCCTGCTCCTGTTTCCTTCTATAGAAGGAGAACCTAACCAAATTTAAAACTGATGACTGAAGTAAACCCTTCAGCAGAACAAATATTATTAAAGCTGTGTTGTTAATGCAGAGAAAATCTGTGACAACTGCTCAGGTGAAAGTTACTAATTATTACGATTGAATTAATGCATTAGAAACTGATACAACTTTAAAGTATTACACATAGACTAAAATATAGCTGTTGTTGAGAAGATATATTTAAAGTTTTTATTGATAGAACCTTTTAATTAAATAGATACTTTATTTCCGATATTTTATTTTACTTATAGCTTTATCTGATATTCATGGAAATTTTATCTTGAATGGAAATTTTGTTGTAAGCATGTCAAAAAGAGAAATCAATATACAAGGAGCCATTTTTGAGTACAGTGGTTCAAACAATACGATAGAGCGAATTAACGGCACCGATCGAATTGAAGAAGAGCTAACCTTACAGGTGCATGTTTACTTTTTTCATGTTTGAAAATTTGCCACATGATCATTATGTTCATAGTTTTATGTTCAAATTCACTGAAAACCAGCTATCGTTTTATCTCAATTAAGGTTTTGTGTGTAGGGAAAAAATTTATACACCCCTGATGTGCGTTACACATTCAATGTCCCAATAGAAGGTGGAAGCGATCTGTTTATGTGGGATCCTTATGGACCCTGGCAAGACTGCAGCAGGATGTGCCAAGGTACTGTGAATTCTTGTCACCAGAACCTAAGACCTGATGGCGTTTAGGAAGGGACTAGTCTTAAGTACTCAGATTTTTCATCCGTATTTGTAAGGAAGAAACTCCGCAATCTCAGTGAACTGCAGGTGCACAGAGACTTTAAGGGCAGAATGGCTTCTGATTTTGTTTTGCTGTTTTCAGTATTTATGCAATGCAATTTTATACCCAAAACTACATTTGTGTTCCTTGCTGTTGCAGCCATAGAAGTGGTTTATAAAAAAAATAAATAAAGTTTAGTCAAGTCTATTGCACCCTTAGAAAGCAGTATTGTGTATCCACTAATATTTATTATGCTTCCATTATCCTGTTTCTAGATGATCACTAGTATCTTTTATATATATATATATATATATATAGTCTAGTATCTTTTATGTATATATATATTTGTCTTCTTCAGTTATGAAGATATATTTTACAATTTTTAACTATTCTATAGGTCATTCTAGTGTAAAAATAAAACTGGTATATATGAAGTCTGTATATAAAGTGTATGTACACAAATTTTTGATGGATACTCGTATGAGCAGGTGCTAGAAATGCATGTAGATACATGATGATGAGTTTCTTCTGGTTTTGAGACAGGCTGTAGATGTGCTCATGTACTAGAGAAGCAGAGCATCTGTCAGCTGTGGTACTTCTCCAAGTGCTCCAGGTCTTCTAGGTACCCTGTGATCAAATTTGATGCTTCCTTAAGGAAAAGGGTAAAAACCTGCAGTGGTGGTTTGAAAATCTTGGTAATTACCTAAGGACAGATGTGATGCATCTGAAATACTTAACTTGATGAGTAAATGGACTGTTACACTTCTGCAGTTTTCTAGAACTTATCTTTGTGAGACCATCACTGTAGTACAGCTGGGAGATGGCAAGGGTGACTGAGGCAAGGTTTTTCTCCACCTGGAAATTAGCCAACTGCACAAAGCAGCATGTTTGTGCAGAATCAGCTTATACAGTGATTAGTGTTAATGAGGTATCTCAGTTAAGTTCCTAAACGATGAATGGAATCCATTACTTTAAAAAGGAACTCTTATGTTAGCCATTTATTCACTTTTTTTTTATTCCTTTTCAAGGTATCCGAAGAAGAAGAATGACATGCATACGTAAAAGTGATCATGTGGTAGTGTCTGATCAAAGATGTGAACTTATACCCACTGTACCAGCTGTCTTTGAGGAGTGCAATACAGAGTGTGAATTAAGGTAAAAAGAGGTTGCTCACTGATGGAACTGTTGTGGTCTCATGTATTTTTGTTGATGGGGATTGAAACAAAGCAATTCAGGTAGAGTGATTTATCCTCTGTCCCTCCACCCCTCTCTACTTCATTCTTCCCATCTCTCCTTCCTTTCCTCAAGTCTGTTGGTTTAATGGGTTTATATATTATGTTTACACCTCTGAATCTAAGTAGAACTAGCCTACTTGCCCAATTTTTATTGGTAAAGTCTTCTGTTAGCATTGTGACACTGTTCTATATATCCTGGTGCAAAAACTTGTATTCCTAGGCAGAATAAATTTTTTACCAAAATTATACCCACAGCTGGAATTAACTTGAAACAGACCTGGGTTTTGTACTCCAAAAAAGCCCACGCTGAAGTGTTCAGATTTACAGCTTACATTTTTCATAGTCACCTAGATTAAGACGAAAGATCCTTTAAATTTATAAAGATGTTTTTAAGCTTATGAGTCAATTTCTTTTATGTTGCTTAGAAAATTCCAGTCATGAGATAGATTTTACAGTTTTATCTGTTCCCTAAAATGCTTATCTATATTTACATGACAGTGCCTGTTACATTCTCAAAGTGCCTTATTCACCATGGTCTTATTTTCTAAAACACAGTTAGCTTTCTATAACAGTTTATCCTTGTAGGTGGCACAATGTTGGCAAAAGTGACTGCACATCAAAGTGTGGCCCAGGGTATCGATCGCTAGAGATCCACTGCATGAAGTACTCTATTCCAAAGGGACTCAGTGCTCCAGTGGATGATAAGTACTGTGCTGATCAGCAGAAACCACCAACCAGAGAGCCCTGCCATGGTGACTGTATGTTGACAAGCTGGCACTACACAGAATGGTCAGAGGTACTAATTCAAAACCTTATAAATTTACCATTATAGTTCTGGTTAGCATTCATATAAATTTATTTCTTTATATCTTTTTTTTTTTAGTGTAAGTAAAAGAAGTTAATGTTTGAAAAATGCAGAATTGTAAGAGGAGCTAATACCAATCTTAATATTTCAGCAACTTCCTCACATTTTTGTAAGAAGCTGTAGCTCCATTGTTTGCAGGTTGGTTTTGGAAGTCAGCAGAGAAGATCTGGTGGTTAAACATGTATATTTTATTTACAGTCTTAATAATTTAGCTCTGAGAGTATTTTGGAGAAGAGGAATAACTACTATTTTGGCTTTAATCTTCATTAAAGAGTTTTTTTCTTGGAACTACTAAACGAGGTGCCAAATTTATCTTGATGTAAACATATTAGGAGTCTTTGGATTAAATGTAGGACACATTTCTCTAACACAGTCATTAATGTCTTTCACTTTTAAGACTCATAATGTATTTTGACCTGGTTTTATCATGTAGTGTTTCCTGTTTCATAATATTGTCTCTACACCACAGTGTTCCAGGAGCTGTGAAAGAGGCATCAGAACCAGAGAAGCTTTTTGTATGAACAATTTGGGTCGTCATCTTCCTGATAGAGAATGCCAGGAATTTCCCAGAGTTGTAACACAGAGTTGCAATGAGTTCTCATGTCCAAGCTGGTCTGTTAGTGAGTGGAGTGAGGTAATGAACCATGTAAAACTTAAGATACCTTTGGTCCTAGTCATTGGTATTAAAATAAGCTGCTTTAAGCGTTGGGGGTTTTTTGTTCTGACTATTTTAGGGCACACAATAATAAAAATCCTGAAGTCCTAGGATTTGGCTGATATACATCCCACATCTACAAATGGCATGAGAACTGAAAAATACACCTAGAATTCGTTTTTCTCTGAAATTTTGTTACGTTAAAATGAAGAAATGAAGCTACTTAAAGTGAATCAATGTACAGTAACAGGCATAACTTCCTTTTGTATGAAGCAGTGAAAACCATCCAGCCAACTGAAGAACAGAATTATATCCATCTTATTATAAATATTACATGGATATAAAAAAATAATGGCTAGTTTAAAAATTTTTCATGTGAAAGCTATGATATGTATGATCATATTTTAAAAAAGTATTCTTTATTAAAAATAAATGATCCGTACATTACTCTTATATTTTTGTAGCTTCAGAAACTTAATAGTCATTCCTTTGTATTAGCATTTGGGTTGATGTTTACAGGAAATGGAGAGTTCATAAAAGTATTAGTTTTGATGGGCTGCTTATGTTCATGGAATATTTTTATATGGTATGTTGAAATCCAACAGATTACTAAAAGAAAGTGAAGCCATTAATGCTGTTTCATGTCTTTACAAACTGATGACTCTAATAATTTTACAGTGCCCTGTGACATGTGGCAAAGGAATGAAGCATCGCCAAGTATGGTGCCAATTTAATGATGAACAACTAAGGGATGATTTCTGTAATCCAAATGATAGACCAGAATCAATAACATCGTGTGAGCTTCATGAATGTGCAGCTTGGGAAGTGGGGCCTTGGGGATCAGTGAGTACATTGGGATTCCTGCCTTCTTGTTTTCTAGTTCAGACTATGAGTAATCACAAAACAATGTTTTTTTAAACATTTTAATTGGATCATAAGCAGTTACTTTAGTTGAATTGATTCATGTTTGTTTTTTTCCTTCTGGCTATCTAACATGTAAATTAGGAACACCTGTATATAAGTTAAGTGCCTAAAATAGTAATTGACCTTGAACCTTAATATCAAAGATGCTTCTATGCATGAATCTGTTACATCTCCATAATAATGAAGATGTAGATAGCAAACTGTTCAGAGGAATGAGGCAAGTTAAAGACCAAATATTTATAGGTGTGTGGGCATATTTAAGTGGTATCTTTAACTGAGATCATAGAAGCACATATGCTAATAACAGACAAACAGAAAAGTCGTAATATTTTGTTGTTATATTTTGCTTTGACCTTCAGTGATAAAAGATCTGCTCTCTCTTTATGTGAAAGTGCTGTTGAAAAATATATTCCTGTGTGTAATGATGCTTATCTGATGTATACCACAGTGGCTTCAAAATTCTGGGAAAAAATGAATTAATTTGCAAAGGGAACTTTTGTCATCAAATAGATGAGAATTAATTAAAAAACAGTAAGGTACTCAATTTCATAGAACTTTCATAAAACAAGCTTACTCAAACCAACAGAAGTGCTGGATTATTCAGTGTTTCTTGGGTGCTAGTGAGAATTCATAGCTGAATAGCTATGATTTTTATTTTTTACAGATAATCTATTACTAAAATTCAGAATAAATATACCTTTTGAAATTAAGTATATTTTCAATTTAAACATTTCTTTTGTATAGAACTTTCCTCATGCAATATTTTTTAACATTAGAAATAACCATACTGATGTCTATCATAGTGTTGAATTCCTTTTGAGTACTCTTTTGATCACAATTTGCCAATCACTGAAGCGGAGCTCCCCATTGCAGTTTTTCCACTGTACTATCTGGTAATAGCTATTCACAACCTGGGTTTTTACCAGTACTTGTGCTTGAACTACAGCATTTATAGGATGGGATTTATGTCAGAGTGTTTTCAGCCCTCTAACATTTTAGGTGCCTTCTTTGAATGTGCTCTTGTCAAACTGTAGTGAAGGGAAAGATATTTAACAGCTGCAGATAGTGAATCATTTAGAAGCCCACACCTTCCTCTACTACAATTTTTATTGCTGAGCATGACATTATATAGCATGGATTGTCCCTTTGATCAGTTCATGTCAGCTGTCCCAGCTATGTTCTTAGAAAAGGGTAGATTTAGGTTAGACATCAGGAAAAAAGTTCTTCAGTATGAGGGTGATAGATCCCTGGAACAGGTTGCCCAGACAGGTGGTGGAGGCCCCATCCCTGGGGACATTCAAGATCAGGCTGGATGAAGCTTTGAGTAGCTTGATCTAGTTTGAGATGTCCCTGCTTATGGTGGGGGGGTAGACTAGATGACCTTTGGAGGTCCCTTCCAGCCCAGACGTTCTATGATTCTAGTCTCTTGCCCATCTCCAGCCTACTCATTGCAGGGGGCAGAAGGGGGAAAAAAAAGGCACAGGTACTATTCAGTGACTGCCAAAATATTGGTGAGTTATGGACACTGTTTTGTGGTCTGCCATGTAGAAAGTTAACACTATCCCAGTAATCATGGAATTGTTTAGGTTAGAAAAGACCTTTAAGATAATTGAGTCCAACCATTAACCCAGCACTGCCAAGTCCACCATTAAATCATGTCCCTAAGCACCACACCTACATGTCTTTCAAATACCTCCTGGGATGATTACTCAACCATTTCCCTGGGCAGCCTGTTCAAGTGCTTGACAACCCTCTTCATGAAGAGATTTTTTTTCCTCATGTCCAGTTTAAACCTGCTCTGGCATTAATCATTCCTGTTCATTCTAGGAAGAGTTTTAAATAGAAAGTGTAATTAAAAATCAAATTTTATTATAAACAGTGCTATTTCAAGTGTGTGAAATTCTTGACTTTGACAGTGTGCTGTAACATGTGGACGTGGATACCAGATGCGTGCAGTCAAATGTGTTACTGTGACATACAGAGTAATTTTGGATGATGACAGGGAATGTAATGCTGCTACTCGTCCTAGAGATAACCAAGTAAGTTAAAAAATACCTTTCATTTGATTGTACTTTTTAGCTAAAACCACCTAAATGCAAGTGTTTTCTACTGACTGTTTGAGGGAACTTGCAGGAAGTCATTTCTAAAATGAGACTTTTTTTTCCTAAACTTCAGCTTTGGTGTACAGAGTTAAGTAAAAGAAGAGTAATTTGGAAGTTGCAGATTTGAAAATATGGTATGTGACTGAAAGGATCCAAAGGCCTTTGATTATTGGCAGGGGGAAGCTCCAACATGTAAAAAGGCCTTAAAGGTCTTTTCCAACCCGAATGGTTCTATGATTCCGTGTAGAGTATTGTAAGGAGACTGCTTGCCATGATACTTAATAATGTGCACCTAACTGCCTTGAAATTCTCAGTTTACTTACTTCATCACTTTCCTTAATTTAAGTCTATAACTATTCAGAAAAAAAATGTTCTTAATACAGTCAGTGGGTTTACCTTTAGCTAAAAACAATTAGTGCCTTAGGTACTGTGTATCCATTTGTTGTTCTGGCCTGTTTGGTCTCATTTATATCTAGCTAAGCTGATAGCCACATATTTCCTTGAGGGTATACTCTGCTTCTTGTCTCAAGAAGAGGGGGAAAAAAAAAGGATTCTATGATCCACAGTAAACCAGTCACAAGTTACCAGCCCTCTTACAGCTTTTTTTAATAAGATTTCAAAATATAAAAGCCAAGCAAATAGTATACATTTATTTCTACTTAAATGTGAAAACACTGGGTTTGAGTATACGTTGTACTTTGAATTGTGATACCTGTTATGCTCTTGGCTGAAACTGGACCATATAGTGTTCTCAGTAGCGGAGGGTATGAAGGACCGGACAGAACAGCCACTCTCCTCACTCAGCTCTTGTGTACTGCATGTGGCTAGGAAACAGGACACCGTAAAGCCTACGTCCCTTGTCTCCAGCAAGTTGTCCAACACAGTTCTTTCTCAAAGTGTAAATATTATTAGTTATTAATAAGGCAGTTTTAACATCAAATAAATCTTCTTTGCCGCTCAATTTGAAACAAAACGATTCAATGAAAAGCCTTTGAGTAGTGCCAGGGAAAATTAAGAAGATAGTATTTACTTGTTAATTCATGCTGGCTTATTGTAATGGTAGGATCTATCTCTCTGGGAGCCATTTGCTTTTACATTCACCTCTTCCAAGATTTATATTTTGAAAGCTTTTTTTTTTCCTCATCCCTACAGGAATGTGAATTGCCCTCTTGTCCAGAAACTACAAAACTATGGACAACATCAGTTCCTCTGGTTCATGTGGGGAAGGTGACCCAATGGAGATACGGATCATGGACCCCAGTATGTAATGTAACAGTGGTCACATCTTGCACAGCAATCCTCTGTTCCTTCATTTGTTGTATCATAAAGCTCTGATTAATTCTTTTTCACACTGAAATCTGCTTGGGGTAAATTTTAAAGGAATTCTTATTTTTTTTTTTTTTTAAGAAGCTGTTTATTAAGGAGGAGGTAGACACTCCCAGCAAATCCTGTGTGCTTCAAATCTAGCCAGGGAAAATAAGGAGGGAAAAAAAGGGAATTCTGAGAGCTGGGGTTCTTAGCAAAATAGCTTTAATATGATTGAAAGTGTTAAAGGAAGAGGGTTTTTTAGAATAATTTATAATTTCTGAATATAGACAACATCTTTCATTCTAAAACACTATTTAAAACTTTTATGTGAATGGCAATATTAAACAGTTTGGGTCTTTAAAGGTATAATTTTACTTAGTTTGTAAAATAAGCACAATAAAAACGTTTTCTACACAAACTTTGTTTAATGAAAGTGATTTTTTTAGTGTTGAAAATTAGTTATACTTGACAGCAATGTGAAAATGTAAAATTACTTGTAAAAGTGTGTGTCAGTCCCTTGGGGTTCTTAAAGTATATAACACAATTATATCTCTGCACAGCTCTCTTAATTAGATCATAGTAAAGAGTGCATAGATTCAGGGTACTCAAATTTCACTAAATCCACCTTGAACTTCCCAGCTATAAAGGCATCAGAAGGGGCTCATGGTAATATAGACTAGAATGGCAAATGAGTGGTGAATATCAGTTTTTATTTTATCAGTTGATGTAAATATTGCATCACTGTGTAGCAACTAAAATGTTCTGGAAGTTACTGTCTAATGTTTCCATTGTTAATAAAAAAAAAAATTAGCTTTGCAACTGTAGAATGTTTCCATGTTGTAGTTGAAATGCTGCCTGTCCAAATCATGCTCAATTGCTTCTTAAGAATTAAGTCTATGCAGTCAGTCCCAAGCCGATGGGAATTCTTAAGGCCTAAGCTGCCCAGCAATATTTCACATTCCTTCCTGCATGCATGGGTCTGTCAGCGTGAGATGGGAATTTGGTTCTCAATGTTTAATTCTAAGCGAAGCTGATGCTAAGCTACGTTAGTATTTAGGCGTTTGCATGATCTTGTTTTGGTCCCCTCAAGTGTGATGAGCTTGGATTGTTCTCTGGCAGTGTTCTGCATCCTGTGGGAAGGGCGATCGTGCTCGCTACGTGAGCTGTAGAGATGCTCATGGAGGAATAGCAGATGAATCCTTCTGTGCTCATTTACCACGACCAGCTGAAGTTTCAAGCTGCTTTAGCCCGTGTGGAGAGTGGCAAGTTGGAAATTGGTCCCCTGTAAGTATTGTAATTTTTTTTTTTTGTGTCTATTTAGATTATTGGTCAAAGCCTCTGGTTAGAAATTGGGACTTCATATTCTGTGCAAGTGTGATTGAAATTGTATCCTTTGTAAAAACAAAATATGTGTTTCTTACTGTCAAAAGTAAATGAAAATGTCTTTGATTATGAATTATCAATGTTCTGTCACAACTGTTGGGTTTTTGGTCAGTGCACAGTTACGTGTGATAGTGGAGTAGTAACAAGACAAGTTATCTGTGTCAACTATCATCAACAAATCAACGAGAATTACTGTGATCCTGAAGGCCGACCTTCTGAGGAACGAGAATGTAACATGCCACCCTGTCCACCAGTTTACCATCATATTCCGAAAATCCATGACCATCCAAGCCAATTCCCAGAAATAGGTTACCTTCCCATACACCACCCACAAGACAATATGAACCAATGGAACCGTCCATCTGTGGGAGGATATCAGTGGAGAACTGGACCCTGGGGAGCAGTAAGAATTGTTAATATATTAATTTGTTCTCTTACATATATGTTAACGTTTCTACAAATGTTATTGCAGTACAGTAGAGATTTGGTCAAAAGAAGCACATTTATTAAAAAAAATATTATTATGAGGAATATTATTAAATTAAAAGTGTAACTTCTCTGTGGTTTAATTTTAAAATAGTTCTACGTACTAGTAATTTCTGTTTACAAACTTCCATTTTGAAAGTTAACATTGAAAAATAATTTTAAGTTGTTTTAACCAGCGTATTTTACGTTTTTCTTATTGTGCAATGGTGATACATGTGCTTACATGTTTTGGTAGTGCTCTAGTACTTGTGCAGGTGGATTTCACCGTCGAGTTGTAGTATGTCAAGATGAGGAAGGAAGAAGTGCTAGTTATTGTGATGAGGCCACAAAACCTCCAGAGTCAAGACACTGTGATTCTGGACCCTGCCCACGGTGGAACTATGGGAACTGGGGAGAAGTAAGATCATTTGACTTTCAAAAGGAAGCATTATTTACCACATAAGCTTAGAATAAGTAGCATAATTCTTTGACTGAGAATGGAACAGATTACCATTTTTTTACTGATTTAAAAAGGAGTTTCAACCTCTTTAAACTTTGTTCTTTGATCAAATCCAGAGCTGTGGTGTAAATATAAGTAGTAATAAAACTAGTTTTAGGACCAATTTCCACATTTCCCTCCTATCAAAGAGAGATATATATGCATATTTATTCTTGCAAATGGTTACTTCTCCTAGACAGAGTAGATTCTTTGCAGCTGAGACATGTTGTAGAAAAATCACTCGATAAACTATGAAATGTACTTTGGTAAAAATTTTGGTGAAAGAACCTTTTTTCCCATTATATGATATTAGACTGTTTCTCATTCTTTGAATTGAGTGTCCAGGGAATATGAAAATATATATAGCAATAATCAGTACATGTTATTATTTACTATATTTTTTTGGTGTAATGGCAAGCGATGACTCTCTCAACAAAAATATTGTGTATAAAATTTTGTATTTCAGTGTACTCAAACTTGTGGAGATGGAATAAAGACAAGATTGGTGATTTGTCAGCTTCCTACTGGCCAAATGTTGGGTGATCAAAACTGTGAGATTCTAGACAAGCCACCTAATATGGCCCAGTGTAATGTGCATTCTTGCCCTGGTGATGTTTCATGGCATCGGGGACCGTGGAAATCGGTACGATAGCATTCACTAATATTTTTCACTTCCTTGTTCTTTCTGTCAATCTATTTCCCCTTGCCTTTAAAAAATTATATTATTATTTTATTTTATTACAGTGAAATAATAATGCATGTGGAATATAGCCTGTGTAGTTTTGTTAAGCAATTGTTCCTGCAGCAGTTGAATTAAATGGGAAACAGCCATTTATGTCAATGGGAACAGTATCATGCTCTGTAAAACATCATAGGGAATATTTTTAAAACTACCAGAAATCGTCATGGCCAATAGCAGTGACTAATCAGTTATTCTACTTCGAAGGATTATGATTTCATTTGTTTAAATTTAAAAGTATATGCTGTAATTTATACAGTAGTATTATCTATATATTTATATTTGTAAAAAACAAAAGCTTTTTAGTGCATAGCTTTTTTTTTTAATAGTACATTTAAGTATGAAATAACTCACACACATGTATATTACACTCTGTCATCAAACATTTTACTTGGAATTACATGTACATTTGTGTATAAAAGTTTATATTTGTGGTTTTAAAACAGTGACTAATTAAAGTTGTCTATGTATAATTATGTATGTAACTATAATATGTTATTGTCTACATGTCACTGTCTTTAATGTGTAAAAATGCCTACAGTAATCACCATTAACCTTTAAAATTGCCACTAGCAGTGTATTAACAATGTAATCCATAGCAAGCTCTACAATAGAGTGCCTTATATTTCCCAAACTGTGAATCTGACAACAATATTTATTATTGTACTCAGTTCTAAGAATAATGGCAATCAAAAGAGATTGGATCCAGTTCTGGTTCCACTGGAATCAGTTAAAAACCTGTTATTAACATCACTGGGAGATGGGCTAGGACAACAGTTCTATTTCTTTTAAGTATTTTATTAATAAAATGATGTAATTTATTTCTTTGAATTAGCATTGAAACATTTTTTTAAAACATTGCCCAATTTAAAATTTAAATAACTTGTTAGTGTTCATATAATCTATTCTAATTTATTACAAATAGATTTTTAAATGAAACTTTGAAGAAATGATTTTCCACAGTTTTGTCTCTTTCTTCCATTGTGCAAAACAGAGTTTTGTTTTGTTTCTAACAGACACCAGAGTATCTTGTTTAGCCATTCGCAAAACAATTAGTGGTCACTTGCTAATGCTTAATTAATGTATGCATTTCAGGTGCTGAGAAGACAAGTGGGGCATTCAGCACACACTTGTCTTTGGACTCAATGTTTGTATTCCTTTTAGATCTAAAGTTACTCAGAGCCTCATTGTTCCCTGAGGGATGCAGCTTGTCCTGCATCAGTATGTTACCTGTAAGCTGTTGTAAAGTATTGTAAATGCTACATGTGGCTTAGTTTTGCAAAGATTTTCATGTTGGGTTATATCTCAGTTGATGTAAAAAGCCATTTTACTCCTTCAAAAATGGAAGTTTGGAATAGTATCTAGTTGTCAGAGAGAGTTTGTGACATCTCTTTTCACATTTGCAAACTCTAATGATTATTTGGTAATAGTTTTAATTTCCTCACACTCTCCCATGATGTTGTGCAGAAAGAAATGTAGTGAATACAAGCAGGTTATATATTAAATATGCTGTCACTTTTTAGTAATTTAGCTAGTTTGATTGCTTCCAACGAACAAACATCAGTTAATTTTGGTTACTGTTTAAATGGAGCAAAACTCATTCTTTGAGGCTGACTATTTTGAAAAAGCAGTAAAAGCTTTAGTCACAGAAACATTGTTGTAACCTAGCACATACCACATATGGCTTCATTTAACCTTCACCAATGGGTGGTTAATGAGTGATGTGATGGTTTGGCAACAGATCATGGCTCTGCTTATCTTATCCCTTTCTAGCATACACTGTGCTCTAATATAGGGGACTGTTAATGACTGGACACACTCTCTGGAGGCTGGAGTCATTAAGCACATAACATCTACACTTCCTTCTCTATAAAGACAGCAAGAACCAGATAAAACACTATATTTTTGATAAAAATATTGAGTAATATTTCTGTCTGGACATAATGCAATGCATTACGCTTTTAGACCTACCAGTGAGATTCCAATATCAAAACTTAAGTAGAAACTGAAATGTGAGACTTTCCACATGCAGTGCAATTTGCCATAATGGATTCTGCAGTTGCTTCTGGCATGCATAGCACAGTGTAATACATGGAGAGGGTGAGCAGAAGGATGGGAATTTCTGAGCAGTTGCTTTACCTGGACCAACTCCTTGATCTCCTTGAATGTTGGCCCTGTCTCTGGCCCAATCAATTCAGAAATGGATATCAAAATTACTTCAAAAATCTTTTCCTCATTCTGATGTAGCTTTGTCTAAAGCTTCACTTGGAGATTATTCCAGCTTTTACAGAGCCAGATAATTCCCTCTTGGATTTTAGATTCCAGCAGAAATAGATGAATAAAAAGTCAAATGAGCTAAGACTAATTCAGAATCCTGAGTGAAGAACCTGATTCACCATGTAGGATTGTTCTAGTTTATCAGTTGTCAGTGTATTTTATGCTCTTTTCCATATTGGGGCATTCTATCTTCTTCACTAGCTATCACTATATATTTCAGGATACAAGACTTTTAGCAGTATAAGTACATGTCCTTCAGTTTTTGATTCATTTTACACAACGTAATGAAAATATCTCCTGTAAATGCACAGTAGGAAGCAAAGAAGCCACTATTCATGATTTGAAGCCAGAATGCTGGTTGATGCTTTCTGCAGTCGAGCAGCTATGGACTGTTACACTTTATAATGCCTGTGGCTATTGGAGCTGATTATTGCAAAGCTTAAAGGCTACGTGCTTCTCTGTTCTGCAGTTGTCCAAAGGGATGTGAGGCAAGTAAATCTCAAATTCTGAAGGCTCGTACTACTCCAGGACACTTTCTCAGAAATATTAAGCATATTCAGAAACTTTGATTCTTTTGAAACTTTAATTCAGTCCAGAATTTTCATATCATGATATCCAAGCCAGAAAGATGTGCTAAAGTTTTACAGGGAGGATGGCTATGAAACACATCATTTTGTCTGTAACCTGAATTCATTTGATCTGTACGTTGTTGAGAGAATCTGACAATGATCTTAGAATGAAGCTTATGTCTTCTGCCCTCTTAGTTTTCTGCAAATTCCTAAGGGAATTTTTTTAAGAACTGAATCATGCTCATCTTTATTTTTTTTTTTTCCCCTGCCTTTTTATCAAAATAGAGTGACTTTATACCCAGTACATGCATCCTGAGGGACTCAGGCTTGTTTTCAAAGAATAAATGTGTCAATTCTTAATGTAAATGAGACTGATCAATGTAAAAATTTTCCTGAATTCTAGTGTTTCAAAATTGGAAACATTTGATTTCAAGATTTCACTGCTGAGTTGGCATTTATCTAAGTACATCCGTTTTGGGTATACAAAAATTCCAATACAGATGTACATATTTTCATATATGCATATTTATAATGTTAAGTTAAATAATACTTGAGGTAAATATAGCTGCTTATTTAATGGCATTGCACCACCAGTAAATTTGGCCCATATAGCTTGGATATTTTCCTTTAGTCTGTTTTCACTGGTGAAGTGACTGAGGCAATGATCCAAAACTTCATGAAAGAATGAATAAATTACAAGCCAAAAAGGATGGAAACCATATGTCATATTATATAACATCAAGAAAAATTCCATAGCATTCTGACAGCTGGCTAAGAGTACTTTGTTCTTGTACAGATTTTTACTGTATCCCTTGTTTCCACAGTGCATTATTGGGGTTTCATGCTTAGTCCATGCAGGAAGACTTCTGGTTCATTATATTAGTTTTCATCAGAGTAGTTCGGGTTTTCTGCCTCTAATGACAAGAAGTTGCTTTTTACTTAGAGCATGAAAAAAGAGAGTATTATAAATTTGCAAAGATAGCATAAGGTAGAATAATCTGTCTTAACTGGGATGAAGAATGCTGGTTTGTTACTTCCAAAAGTAAGCTTTTTTCCTTTGTAAGGAAAAAGTAAGCGTTTCCCATATCCACATGCTTTAGTATTCTTAGCCAAATAATCATCTGTTGCGTGACAAAATATTATGTGGGTATGTAATCAAATCGACCGTTAGTTGGATCAGTGGTTATGTTTAGATACAACAAATCTGCAGATACATAGTGCAGATACATATACAGTCTTGCAAAGATTGCATGTATATATAATATCAAGGTAAAGTAGCTATACTAGAGAATAAAATATTAATTTTAGCAGTTCTTGGCTGGGAAATGACTTAACAAACAGTAGTAAGCCAGGAAATTTCCAGGGCCAAAGCCTTGACCTGGTACCTGGGCAAAACATGTAATGTGAGCACATATTTTGTTCTGCTCTTCCTTCTGCTGTTCAACAGGTGACAACTCTTTTACTCATCTAGTGTGCTTTTGTTTTTTGTGGTGTCTTCACTTGGAGGGCTGTATTTGACTAGTAACTGAAGCTTCCCCTTTTTATCTCTGTTGCTTTTAAAATTTTGGAGTTTGTCTTTGTTAAATGGTCAAATCTACCTTTCTAGTCTGTTTTTCTATGCCTTCTAGGTTGTTGCTGCACAATAAAAGTGTAAGTTTCTCAAAATTCTCAAAACATATATACTTTTACTGTGCTGTGTACCTTTCATTTTGTTTATTTTCTAAAAGATTTTATAGAGTGTGAGGAGAAATAAAATAGGCTATTGATATATGGGAAGACCATACCTTCCAGCTTCACATAGGAAAGTTTGTTCACATTTTGGGATGACAAAAACTTTGATATGTTTAGGAGCTTCATTTTATTTTTAGTCCCCCATAAGTTTTCAGTGCTTACTGAAATCTTTGGAGAGCCAGGTAGCCAAACGAGGTTCCTGCTTGGGCAGGTGGTGGTAGCAGTTGATATTACCTTGGAAGCTTTATGTTTCCTTAGGGTTTTCATTCTTGTATGAGTGTGGATAGCAACCTAAATTTTATAAGAGACATTTTAATGAGGTATGTCACAACTTGAAATAGCTGTTTGCTTCTCATCCTCTCTTGTTCCTTTAGAAGAATACACAGCTGGATTCCTGAATCCAGATTGTAACTGGGTGTTACCTAAAAGTCATGTGGCAGTTAGCCTGTTATCAGTAAATCTTCATTGCATGTTTTAAACCAGATAGATTACTGTGTGCATGCCTTATCGGACAGGAAGCACAAAAGCAAACAGTTACACCTTTCTTCTGTACCATCCTCAGTTTTACCTCAAATGGTCAATCTGTTTGAAGTGTTCTTGTTTCCTCATGTGAGCAGTTTCACACACAGTCACTGCACAGTTTTGTTCCTGAGCATGACCAGCTACGGATCAGAGCATAGCAAAGTTAAGGTCTGTCTTGAGGTTTTCATTTTCTCTTAGGTTTTCTTGGAAACATTACATTTGTAATTGTGTTTGAATAATAGTGGAAGAGGATTTCTGTTCTCTAGTGTGAGTTAATTGTAGTGCAATCATTACCACTTTTTCCTTACATTTTGCTTCTTAGCATCTTGGGCTTCATGCTCTTTCACTTCACATTTGTATTGTGAGTTGAGATACAACACATCCAGTTCTTTCAAAGTTAAGGCTTATAAAGAGTTTGTCTTAAAATTTTGCCATGTACCAGTTGTGAAATCAGATAACAACTGTAGAATTCTTTTCTTAATTACTTTAAAGTTTTTAAAGATATTCTGTAATTGAAGGGGCCTTGTATTAAAAGTGGACAGATACAACTTCCCCAAGAACAGTACTTCTGTAGAATGCTTTTATGTTGTTCTTGCACTATTAAAAGAACAAAACACTGACAACAGTCATGTTAATTGTACTTCCTTGTTAGTAATGAAATTGAGTGTCACAGACAAGTGTTTCACTAACCATTCAAATTACGTTTAAAAGAAGTCCCACAAAACTGGACTTTAGGTATGTTAGCTTTTGAGTTCTTTGGAAACAGTCTAAGTCTGATTGTGCTGAGGTGTCATTATGATAGTGATACAGGCAAGATTTGACCCTTACCGAAGGTAATTGTCTGAAATGTTGCTAAAATAATTTTTTTCCCCTTTTCCTCACTCTTAGCATTTTTATGTAATGTCATAAGTATTACTTGTGATTTCGGAGAAAACAGACATAAAAAGAATGGACCAGCTCATCTTCTAAGCTAGCTTTCTGTGTCAGGAATAGCTTACTGCAATTAGTTACTGCCTCTCAGGCACATAATGTAATAATCTTTGAAATGGCTTTCTAGTTCTTCAGTTTTCTTTTTAGTTGCTCCAGAATAATTTCAGTGTAATTCTGTCTTTGCAGTAGTGGAAGAAATAAGTTTATATTCATTAAAAGTGAAAAAAAATAAATTTTTTAAGAACTGTCGTCCCAGTCCCCTTCCAGTGTTGTTGCTACCAGGCATCCCATTGGCTTCTGCAGGAGCAAAAGCAGCCCAAACTTGCATAAGTAAAATATTTGTTTGTTTTCATTTTGATGCAAAAAAAAAATCTTGCTATGTATGATAAGTGCCTTCATTCACTTTCTAATGTGTAAAAAGTATTTATATCTTTAATGATAATCTTTTATATTAAAAGGGAATTCAGAATCAGTGAACTTGGTTTTCAAAACCAGCTTCTGTCTTTTACCTCTACTTCTGCTGCTTCCTAATGTCAAACTTCAGAATACCTCATTACCAATACAGCACATTTCTTTAATATCCCACTGGCTGAAATATTAATGTTAGCATGTGCTATTCATTTTTTAAAACATTGGGAATGGGGGGTGCATTTTCAGAGATAACTGATATCATATGTCACTACCCAAATAATGTCATGAAACAGACTTGGGGTAGTGGATTTCATAAAAATAAAAGAAAATACTTATTTCCAAAATTCAAAACCAACAAATATTTATGTACTGTTCATCAATTTTAGAGTAAATTTCTCCATTTTGGTGCTATGTTGCCTGTATAGCTTGAAATAATAAATAAGTTATAACTTATGTGTGATAATTTAATTTAATGACTGTGACTTGTGTCTGTGAAATACAGTTGCATTTTAACCCTTCTTTTTTATGCATGTTGTGTGGCTTTGTGTTTATATTTAATGTGTCCTATAAGGAATGCTAATCTTTAAAGTCTTTAAAAAGAAAAAAAAAAATAACAGGGGGGGAGGGGATGGGAACTAACTACTTAGTGACATCGCTTCTATGGGGGAAGCTCTTGAACAGAAAAAAAATACACAAACATTGTTACTCATAAAAACAGCAATTGATGATGTTGAACGACTGGAATAGGTAGTGGGCACATGATCTTTTATAATAAAGCTTAAAGATACTAGCTGTTGAAGTTTTTTCTGGAGCTATAATTCTGTCCCAGTCATGCTCCCACTTAGTGACAAAAGACAGAAAACTGAGGATCGTAACATAATGCTCAACTCTTAATCTCAAAGACAATTTTCTTACACTTCTAGAACACTTTTGCATGAGGAGATTTGCAGAACTTTCAGATCCTCCATTTAGAAAAAGGACAAGTAAGAGGGGAACATAGGCAAAATAAAATTTAAAAAAAAGTCATAAACCCCCTAGTAAATCGTGAAGGAGAAAAAGATCTGTTTGTCCTTAATACCATTCCTAAATCACAGAACAATATAAGTTGTGGTTTGGAAGGGACCTCTAAAGGTTACCTAGTCCAACCTCCCTGCAGTGAGCAGGGACATCTTCAACAAGATCAGGTTGCTCAGAGCCCTGGCCAACCTGACCTTGAATGTTTACAGGGGTGGGGATCTGCCACCTCTTTTGGCAACCTATTCCAGTGTTTCGCTACCCTCAATGTAAAAAATTTCTTCCCTATATGTAGTCTAAAATACATACGGCTATTTAATGAGAATGAAAGGAATGCGAAGCTACTGATGTATTTATTTCTTTTTTGTAGAGTTAGAACTTTCAAAAAAGCTAAAGGGTTCTGGGTGGTCAGATCCTTGTGAAAATCATTCTGAGCTGCCTGTGTATGTGTCGTGGTTTTGGAAACCCCAGTCACAACTCATGAATTCAAAGTGGCTTTGAGATTCAGATTTGAAAGGTATTAAACATATATTGAAGTATCAGCATTTCCTAACATTTAAGAGGATTAATACACGAATATTTTGGTTATTTGGCATGGGTTAGAACAAAATGTTTTGTAGTTCTGTTATGGAAGTTCCTAATCAGTCCTTCCTTTTGAAGACCAGCAGCTGTGTGAGGCTGGTGACTCCTCTAAGGTAGATTGCTCTATTGACCAGTGTATGTTCTAGCAGGCATCTATCTATGGCCCTTTCAGTTCAGTGAGAGCAGGATCAGGCACTGGGGTTTCCTGCCCAATCAGTCCTTCAGAGACTGGCATGCGTGCTCATGTTTATGCTCATGATTATAACGTTGGAAAGATTGGCCTGTAAGTAGATTAAAAATATACAGAAGTGTGGCTTAAGTTGAAAACTGGAATTCAGTGTGCAAAGGTAGGTAAAAAGTTGCATTTCTTATTATCTAAAGTATACTCATGAACATGTTTTCGTGCCAAATAAATATTTAAAATAATTTGTGTTATTTTTCCTCATTCTTTAGCTGTTGTTTTGGTAAGTGCCATAGAAAGAGTTACATTTTTGTATGCTTCTAAAAGTATTTGAAAAATTTCTGTCAATATTGCATCATTCAAGTATGTACTACAGTGTATTTCTGGTTTTATTTAAAGTTTAAATACAAAACTATTTTTTAATCAAATGAAAAAAGTGAAATGATACTTGTAGAGGAGACAGACACACAGAGCTCATGTATTTCTTCTTCCTTTAATTTCTGAGCTACTGTGTTAGTGCTGCTAACATGATTAAAAATGATAAATCAGAAATTGCAGTTGCTGGGAGAAGTGATTATTTTGCTCATATTTAGGATTCTCAAACTCAGTTAAAACTACTTGGTCTACTATTGTAGGACTGTATTATCTCTTGTTACTTTTTTAACTGTTCATTGAAAGGACCCTACCTTAAGTTAAAAAAAGAAGAACCCATAAAATCAAGTTTTAAAGTGTGAAAGTAACATAAACAAATGTTTTTCTTGTGTGCGACTCCTTTGATTATGCAAATATAGCTTCCACACCAGAGATCCTCCATAATGTTAAAAATGTGGACCCACTTCTATTGTGAAGACCTATGAATAACAAAAAAAACAAAAAAACAAAAAAAAAACAAAAAACCAAACCAAACAAACAAAAAAACCCAACCAAAAATCAAACACTGTGTTTCTTTTTTTTTCACACTGGATTTCCCTGAGGGCACCTGCCTCTCTTTCTGCTGCTCTTCTTTCTTAATGCTTGTGCGTTACTCACAGTTTATCTTCAGTGCTGCTGCCCTCATGTAATTGCTTAAATGTGTTACTAGTGTTACATGACTGTGGAATAAAGATGAGACTTGCTGAGGTCTGGCCAAGTCTGCGCTGGTGTAATGGTAAAAGTGCTTGTACCAAATACTTTCTAGGAGTATGTATCGAAGGCAAAGAGCAGGATTACTGCTCAGTCTTGTAAACGTGCCACAAATTTATACTTGTAGACTAAGATTTTCAGAAAGACCTAGTGAGGGCCTAGCTCTGTTCCTGTTGCTAATGATTTCAGAAGGGAAGGTAAGGCAGAATTGTCTGTTGGGGTTTCTTGTGGGATTTATTATTATTATTATGATCATTATTATTATTATTTATTACTGCTCTTTTATATAATCATTCAACTGAAAGATGATAAAAGCTAGGTACATGTGCTGGATATGCTGTTGTAGGAATGCTGGCTGAGCAACGTAGTTTCTGTTCTCTCCCTCCCAGTGCTTAATAAGCTCATCATATGTTAATTATTTTAATATATGCTGTCACTAATTACAGTGATAATGTTGTTTTTTGAATGAGGGCTGATGGTGAAGTTCTTAGCAGAGGTACACGCAGACCATTCAAGTGACACTTAAGACCTGGACATGAGGTATCAGAGCCTGCTAAACGGCTGCTGAAATGGGGCAGAAATACCTGTTGTTTTTCTCATTCTCAAGTGGTAACCAGATGCAACAGATTAAAATCAAGAGCAAGTAAGGCAGGAAGAATAACTATACATTCAATTTTTACTGTAAGCGACAGATGAAATGGATCCTATAAGGGAAACGTTAAATGAGATACCAAATGTGACATGTTATTACTGTTGAAGGAAAATATATTAATCATCAACTTGTGAAATTGTGACTATTAGTTTTAAAATTAAAAAAAAAAAAATCTAGCAAACCTTAAGAGAATCTGAAAATATCTTCAGTTAGCCCAAGGTTTGGTTTTGCATCTCACCGATGCTGTCATGTAGCAGTGTTAGCATGACTGCTGCTGGAAGATTATTCTCTTAGGTTAATGTTGTGTCTAACAGTTCTTCCAGGGAAGCTGAAGCCTGAAAGAAAATATCTCAGGGACGGGTCATGACAACTGAGTCTGAATTTGGGCTTTGACTCAACTATTCATGTTTTGAGTCCAATAAAGTAAGATATTCATTTTCTGTGAGGAACTTCCCTCTTTCTAGCCTCTCTTGTATTGTTGCCACTGTTCTCCTCATCTTGTTTTATTTTCCTCTGCTTTGCCACACGTTTTATCGACATCCACACCAGCATCTCCATAATCTGTGAAATGGCTTTGCCATGTCAGGGAATACAACATAATTCTTCTCTAATGCCTGGGATTATACTCTTACAGGAAATGGGAAGATGGTAGTCTGCTCCCTGTATGCCATGTTCAGTTATTCTTGTCCAAAATTTGAATCGAATTTGTTTCCTTGTTATGAAACTTTGACGTGAGTATTTTTTGAGCCCAGATTTCCCTTTCTGAATTATGTGAGTAGTATTTTTTAGGCTTTACAGTGAATTTTTATGAAAGGCTTTTGTTTTATTTATGAGTTCTCAATGCTGCTGAAGCTTGAGATTTTTACCTGGCATCAGGAATTTTCACTCTTTTAAAGCAGCAAAGTCACCTCCAAACAAGTCAGACAACACTTTTCTTGTGAAAGAAAAAGGACAGAACTTTGTCTAGAGACAAAATTCTGTCCCTTGTAAGTTGTAAATGAATTTCTTCCATAACACAGTAATAAAGCTTTACAATATTTGAAAACAAAACAAAACAAACAAACAAAACCAGAAAAAGTAGGAAGAGTAGTCATATCATATGTAAAGTATGATCAGTCATTTACAGAAAAAAGTTCCTAAAAGTTTCTTTTTCTTTCATGGGGACACCTGAAGTAGCATCTGTGAAATACAATTCTTTGGGCACTGGTTTATCTGAGCATGCCCTTGAAGAGGACTTGGGTATAACTGAATATCCACCAGGATCTAGAGGTAAAGGGAACGTAAAAGCCAAATCCTACAGTTGCTAAAATAATATTGCAGCTGTTTTGGCAAATCTGTTCTTGTGTAGCTAAAGGCTTGTTTGAAGATGTAATTGTGCTGTGTGTATTACGTAGGTAATACAAAGAGGAAGATGCTGACTGGGCAAGCTTACAGTCTCATACTGAGGCGTGTGTGGACAGGGGGGGAGTACATGGCACAGTGACGCCTGGCTGAGTGTCACAGTAGGTGGGGAGCTGAACATGTTATCAGCCTGTTTTTCAGATGCTTTGTAGTTGGTATCAAAAAGAATGACAGGCTTCAGACAGTGATGGGGAGAATGGTGGCATTCATAATGATGAGGAGGGACTTGAGGGGACTTTCAAAGAAAGACCTGGTCATCGGTTTTATTTGTGCTGAGTTTGGGTAGTGCTTTAAGATGTCAGGTAGGCCAAATTAAAAGACTTATTCACTGGTCTAACTAGACTGAACAAATGAAATTCTGTGGAATTTCAGGAGTTCTGGTTTTGATTTTTCCACAGCTGCAAGGAGTATGCTGTTCATCTGCCATACAGACAGACTGCTGTTTTGTTGGAGATCTCCCTCATTAAGGTTACTGCCAGCTGCATAGGACAAAAAAATTCAGACCATGCAATGGCAACTTTAAATATTCACTAAAGTTCCTCTGTAGCATCATGAGTGGAGTTTGACTTCTGTAGATATGAAACCAGTTTACCTTTAAAATCTGTCCTGATGGTTCTGACTTGAACAAAATGGAAAGGTTTGCTTGGGTTGTGTTTGTTTCACTCAGGGCGTGTTTATCTTTAAGAGGGTACATTAACACTTTCCTAGTAGATGCCATATATATCCTCTCATAGCAGTTTTTACCTTCCTGTTATCCACATGTCTTCAATCCTCTTTATTCCCTCTTTATTCCTACTTTTTCTCTGTATGTATATATGTGTAGCTTCTCATTTATGTCTACCTATTAAATAGGTATGCTCCAGCATGCTTAGAAGATAATTATTCAGAAGTTTTTTATCTTTCAGATGAAAGCTGAAGCAAAGTTACCTTAAAAAGAATCTGACAAAGGCCCCCTTTTTATGGACCACAGAGTACTCGATCCTGTCAGAAAAGGCATGACTATGGACAGTTGACAGGTTAGGTGACCTCGAAAGAGTCTGTTGTGGCTGACTGTTCTCAGCTGCCACACGCAGGCTGTTAAGGCTGTACTACAGCCCACTCCCGGTCTCCTACACCCACGCTGGCATTGGTTTGGAGAGCACTGGCATTCATATCTATGATACATGCTTGGAAACCAATATACTGATGGTGGAAACTTGGTGTGTGCCTGTTTCTCACCCTGCCATGCAGCCAAAATATGTAGCCAGACCAAAAAAAAAAAAAGGTAGAATTGCTTCTTGGTCTGACTTTAGAGAAAATTATTTCTGCCTTCTTTTGTTGGTGGAAGAAGTGATGTTAAGAAATTCCAATCTTGGATGATGATATTGACTGCAGGTGATACTTGGAGCAGGTTTTTGTTTTGATTTCTGTTCCACTGAGAGCAGTAGGTAATGGCAGTCACTTTGTGAGAGGGGCATCCTTCCTGAGCTGCTGCATTGACAAGAAGAGCTTCTGAAAGGCAAATTTACCATTGTGAAAAATTATGAGAAAACTGACCTTTAACACAAGTTTTCTTTATAAAAATTGTCACTTACACTACTTCTTCTTAATTACAATAATTGCACTGAAATTGGGGAGAAAAAATGGTCTTCCAATTGAAGATTTTGAAGTAATGGTGTAAATAAGTTTAGCTCGCAATAGTACTTTTACATGAAAATTGTCTGAATATGAAAGAACCGTTCTCAAAAGTACTGTAATTCTGATGAGAACTGATTTATGTATAAAAATACTTTCAGATTGTACTTTCTGGATGAAGTTTAGCTCAATGTTAACCACAAAACCATGATTGTTATCTGCAGAATCTATCTATAAATAATTTGAGCATTAAGCTTTGCAATTGAAGAACTAGGGTCTTTTGGGGATATCCAGTCAGAGAGGAAGGAGGATGGGTCTCTTCCTGTGTTAAAGCAGCTCTGAGACTCTCGAGCCTTCCCATGTGTCTACTCATAAAAACATCCCTGCAAGTCAGGCAGTATTGTTATTTATGTTGGATGGAGAAGGATTTGGGGATGATACTTAATTTCAGAGGCTGCAACGAATTTTCTCAATAAGTTAGGGTGATGGAAGATGGTTGCGCGGTCATGGGCCACACAGGCTTAGTGAGGAATGACAAAGGACTTCAGGCAGCTCTGACAAATTCATGGAGGATTCGGACTTGAAGAGCTAATCCAAATTTGTATTTTTATAGGTGGTAGTAGTTGCAACAGATAAAAATAGTGGGTTGTTGTAGTTGTGGGGTTTTAGGTTTGTTTCTTTTTTTCTTTTTCCCTGGCATTTGTTTGGAGGTTTCTTCAGGCAGATGTCATCAGTAGTTCCTCAGCTTGAGGGAAAGGGACCTGTTGGAACTCACTGGGCTTAGCTGGCTGTGCAGTTGGTCATTAGAAATAGAGTCTTGCTTGATTTAAAAAAACCAAAAAGTTACTGCACTTAGAGATACAGCCACATTGTGTGGTAGGAATGTCATCTAAGCAGTGTTTAGTTCAGAGCGTAGTGTTGCAGCTGTAGGGGGAATATGGTTCACACTTGTATGAGGGATGTGTGTTTATTAATAATTTACATCAAAGATCTCATGATGTTTGCAGTATGATTGTAAATATTACTGCAGAAAGTAGGTTTCATTCAGTCTTATCTTCCAAATGTCATCTAGAACTCTGCAAAGTGAGAAGGCCACAAAGAACTTGAACAAAGAAGAATAATACTGGGTATATGCTTTTTGTCATGGTATATTTTAATTCTACTGCTTCAGTTGATACACAGCATACAGTCTTGAATGCCTCCTTGTAAAAAACATGCAGACAGTTGGAGTGTTCAGAGGACAGCAACATGAGTGGTAAGATACTTAGGTAAAGTGACAAATGAGGAAATGCTGGGGTGGCTGTGTTTTTCAAGACCAAGTCTGTAGAAGAATGGACAGAATGAGGTATTCTTCCAACACATAATGATTATAAAGAGGTGAGTGTTTCTGAATCTGCTAAGGGTAGAATGAGAAGTAACCATGTTATTTAACAGAGAGAGAGAGAGACTGTCATTAAATCCTAAGATATTTTTCCTAACTATAAGTGTAGTTATATGGGGTTATCAGTGGAAAAACACATGCAAGAGAGGCTGTAGCCTCATTGAGGATAAGACTGACAAACTACTGTTGGGAACGATCCAGGTATAGGTGATGCAAACTCTGATCAGTATGAGGGATCGGATGAAGTCTTTGAGTCCTTAGCCTAGACTTCACTCAATTCCGTTACTATAGCTGCAGAAGCACATTTAGAAAAGTGGCAAAACAGACTTAGACTGGAGCTGCAAGGAGGACTCAATCAAATCAAGACACTTCTGAACACCAGAGCAATGTGATACAGTGCTGAACTTTTGAAATTAAGTTATATGAAAAAAGCTCAATGAAAATATCTTTGGTGTGACTTAGGTAGTTAACATAGGTGTAACTTAGCTATAACAGCAAATCATGCACATTCTTCTTGGAGTTCAATCCACTCTTGCTCAGGAGTGATGCACTGTTTGGTCTTTTGTAACCATGGTCCTTTCTGAGTGGCTCAGCTAATGGCGCAAGCATTTGTGCTTGTTTTAGTGAGGAATTACTGGCTGAAGCAAAGAATTCAGTAGGACATAGTAACAGAGTCTGTGTTGCTTCTTGGTAGTAGTCTGTAGTTAAAGGATAGTAAAACTTTTTGAATACTTCTAGATGAAAAAAATGCCTATTTCATGCTTATGTTTCACAAGGACCCCTGGGGAGATGCAGCTAACAGGGAGGAGGCAGGCACGAGAGGAGCTAGTTGTAATATGACAGATGAAAACTTGAAGTAACTCTCAACTAAATAATGTTCAAAGTAATATTTTAATAGTGTCTTGTACAGTAGTGGTCCCAGTCTACTCTACAAGAAGAGCCCAAACAGATGCTGGGGGCAGAGGTCATCAAAATGCAGCTTGTCAAACAAGTCAAGCAACTACTGTGTTTAACCCTGTAGGTTTGTAATTATTCTGATCCATGAATATAAATTTATTGGGATTTTTCTGAACTCATCTTTCTGCCCAGTCACAGAAGTGCCTGACAAAAACCAAACCAAACAACCTTTCTTCTGTTCCCACAGCTTTTATTGCTGAACAAAACATCAGTTGGTCTGGAATATCCCTTTGGTCAGCTGGGGCCAGCTGTCCCAGCTGTGTCCCATCCAAACGTCTTTTGCACCCCCAGAGTGCTCACTGGCAAGGCAGTGTGAGAAGCAGAAAAGGCCTTGGCACTGTGTGAGCACTGCTCCAAAATAACAAAAATACCATGTTTTACCAATGTTGTTTTAGTCAATCCAACGTAGAATCATAGAATCCTTTAGGTTGGAAGAGACCGTTAAGATCATCAAGTCCAACCATTAAGCCATTAGGGCTCTAAAGTCCTCTGCTAAAACAGATCAGAATCTGCCAGGGTTGGAAGGGACCACAAGGATCACCCAGTTCCAACCCCTCTGCCATGAGCAGGGACGCCTCCCACTAGATCAGGCTGTCTAGAGCCTCATCTTGCAGTCTACTAGCTACTGTGAAGAAAACTAATTACAGTACAGCTTTTAGTAATTTATATTTTATAAAGTCTGTGTGTATCCAAGATGAATACAAAGAGAAACTGGTCTATGCTTTCCATATCCAGAAGTCCACTGGACTACCAGCTAAGCTACACAGAACACTCCCATGAAAGAAAAGGTTAAGAAAATTTAGAACAAAATCCACCAAATAATCCTGGATCTCCAACTTTTCAATTAAATAATAACAATAGCAAAAGAATCAAAAAGCTTTCAGTGGAATTCTGCATCTCAGCTGCAGAAAGAGCCTTAATTTGGTAGGAACTGGTGATGGCATGCCTGTCTGAGAGTCTGCCTGTGCCACAGAAAACACCAGGAGTTCTGTCAGGCTGATCCTCACAGAACTTTATTACTAGGAAAGAAAAGCCCAAACAGATGAATCTTAGTTACTAGCATTATGGAATGACTTTGAACAATAGTAATCAAGTCCAGCTTTTTAATGTATTTTTATATTTTTAAAAGAAACTGACATATGGAAAATGTTACTTTAGCCAATGTTGAGACAAGTGCTAGAATTTCTGTGTAAAATGGTTACAGGATGGTTTTTCCAGCCTGCATTTTTTAAATAAATGTTCATATTTCTTTTGAGATTAGAAGGTTTTTTCCTACACTTGCAATCTGCAAAAAATATATGGAAAATGTACTCTCCATAAGCCTCCAGTAGTATGGAATGTTTTACAAGGGAAGACACGTTGTAGATGGATTGGGCCATAAGTATTTCGTTCTTCTTGACCATGTTCAAGTTTGAACAGGAGGAGGTCGTGCAGGAGAGTTAAGCTGGGAAGATCACTACCAGAGCATCTCACAGAACAGAGTGGGTACCAAGCAGTGAGAGGACCATATTCCACAAACAGTGCATCATAATGTGTGAGGAGCTCCAAGAAGTGCAGGCTTGTGGAGGGAAAAATTTGTCAGAAATGTGCTGTAGGCTAGATTCAGTAGAAGGACACAAGTGGCTTCCACAGCACAGAACAAGGCCTCGCTCCTGTGCAAGTGAGAATCTAACACTTCTTACTGATGTTACAAAGCTGAAAGGAAGCTCGTCAGGCAGATGTCTTAGGTCAATGTGTGCAATATACAGCTCTCTAAGGAAAACACTGATGGTGGGGATAAAGGTCAATGCAAGGTGCTTCCCTGTAAGCTGTACTTAGGTTACTTTAGCCACATGGAAGTCCCACTTGGGTATTTTCTGTGGAACATGTATTTTTCATTCAAAGAACTGAGCAGGAGCTATGGACTGTCCTTCCAGAAAAGTTATAAGAGGCATCCCTCACTTCATATTGATTAAAGCTTTTGATTCAGTATTTGAGAGACTTGGTTTCCATGCTTAGGTATTCATTCTCTGTGCTGGAGGACACTCAACCCTAACCTGCTTGTCAGGAGATTCCAGTGTGAAGCTGTGTTAGACAGGAGTAGTTTTCATTTCTGCTGCTGAAGGTGGGTCACTATCCTGTAAAGAACACAACTGAGCCTGCCTGCATCTAATGCCAAATTGTTCTGGGAGGAAACAATCCCTTTAAGAACTATTTTTATTTATTATCTAAGGAATGAAGCTAGAATATGTCCAGTTTCAGGAGAATACTATACCTACAGCGTAATAATGTCCCTTCTTGAACATTCCATTGGTGATCTTGGACCTTCTACATCCAGGGTGAGTGCATTAGCTTTTTTTCATGTGTTAAAGAAAAAATTAGGAGTATTCCTCTTTCTTTAGTTGCAGAGCGAAGTGTTTTTTCAGTGTAAGAACTATTCAACAGAAGGTCTGGATACATGGAAACACAGGATCAGATCTGTAACTTGATGAATGTGTGAAAGGTAGCAAGTTTATGTACAAAAATACTGTCTCCGTATTTCTGGAAAACTTGCACTTTGTAAGGATTTAACGTGTTTAAGATTTTTCAATATAATGCCAACCTGTTGAAGAGGTGTTTTTAAGTTGTTAAAGATGACATTAAATTAACACAGAATGAAAAAACTTCCTGGAAAAAAAGTTCTTTAATTTTGGTATTTTCTTGGTGTGAGTTGGCAATGTTCTCTAACTTACTATCTTTAACAGGGAAAAAAAAAAATCAAATAACTTATCCAAAGTTGCATTCCTGGAAAGCTAAATTACATTCCTTATAATTAAATGATTAAAAAAACCCCTTGAAAATAATTTATACTTACAGCTTTTAAGTATCTTTAATTTGTGTTTCTGCATTTAACATTAAGCTACCAACAGGTTTCAGCTAGCTTGAATCATCAAAGCTAAACAGAATTTGAATGAAAAAAATTGAAGTAACATTTGACTAGCCATAAAGCCCCTGTTATTCTTAACATCTGAACTGGTATTTTTCTTTCTGAACTCCCTCAGCTTTCCAGCTAATATGATTGAAAACAAATGTGGATTCTCTTAATTCCTGTATAACTGTACTCTAATTCCAAAATTCAGTAGAACATCTTTATTAAAGAGAACTGCAGATAATCTCTTTATACAGACACTGCTCTGTGACTACTAAAAATATTTTATAATAGGCTAACTTAACACAAAAATCTTCAACCTCTTTCTTTAGAAGAAAGAATAGTAAAAATTATAAAGGTTAAATTAGATCTTTTAAATATACAAGAGATGTAACTCAGTTCTGATTTTGAACCAATGAAGATGTAAAAAAACCCAAAAAACAAAAACAAACCACAAAAACAAAACAACAAAAACCAACCAACCAAAAAACCCCACAACCAAATAATAATAAAAAAAAAATCAATTCCAGATCCAGTTCTAACCTGTGCAGGAGTAAACATGCGAATTTGTATCTAGTGGGTGGAGGTATCACTGGAAGATCTTTGGAAGACTGAGGTGCTGGATGAGAGATTTCTTTGCACATTCTGTTAATATTAGCAGCCATTAGCCCTGTACAGTAAATCTCATTTTTGTTGAAGATGCCTGCACAAGCTGTATAAACAAATATATATATGCTGAAAAGTGTTGTCTTGATGTCGAGGGCAATGAGAAATTAACGACTGAGGTGATTCTGTGTTGTGAGATTACTCTGTGCTGTGGTATCCTCACCTCTTGAAGTGGAGGCTCCTTAGGACACCATCTTTGGTTGGAGTTCTCAGTCTGGAATGGCTTCCCTAGAAAGACTCCGACTGATGATTTATGCAGTCTAATTTTTGCTTCGCAGGCAAAAGGCATTGAGGAAGGAGGAGATGTGGTGTTTTCCTAAAACATCATAGAAAGACTTTGAGAAATTCTGTGCTACACTTCACTTACATACTAATGAAAAAGAAAACAGAAGCGTTTTCAGAGTTTAGGGATCCTTTATGTCTATATTTTATGACTGAAATTCCTGGAAAACAAACCAACCAACCAAACTTTAAGGGAGAGTAGAATTAATTATCAAGATAATACCAGCATTTAAGTTTTCATTCATCCATATTTTCTTACCTGCTTTGATAACTAAATCTTCTGAATTCAGAGCTGAGTTTCCTGAAAGGCTTTTCTAATTACGTGATTGGCAAAGTTTTAAGTTTTCTGACCTACATTATTCATAGATAAAAATTTCAGGTAACTTTTGTTATTTTCCTTTCTTAAAGCAGTTTCTAAATGAATGAAAAGTTCTAAAACTACATGAACAGTATTTTAAAATGATAATTTGAAAGCTTTTGCTGAAAGGAAGCTTATTTAATTTAGAAACAACCATTCTGATTTATCAGAATTGTACAGCAGACATTTAAAGGGCAAGCTGTGGCCAAATCAGTACTTTTATGCAACTATAACTGCATTTGCAAAAAAAGTTAAGAGGAATATGCTATGCATTGTATTGTGTGAGAAATTAAATTTGTTGCTTTATCCTGCAAAGATTTAATTTTAAACACATTTCCAGTTTCACTTAAACCTTTAAGATGACACATAGAAATTTTTAAGGACATAGAGGAATCCCTGTGGTATTGAAAACAAGTGAGTCACCTGAGATTTTGTTTAACACAGTTTTGTTGTTATTGTGAAAAAAAAATGTTTCTTACCTAGCAAGATGATTTATTATATTTGCTTATTCTATATTTTAAAAACTTTTCTCCACCTGTTCTCTGGTAAATACCTGCCAGGTTTTGTACTGAAAGTTGTATGATCTAAATTTCATTTCCTGAAAATTGAAGATAAATGTATTTAAAACTGCTTACTTAAGTTAGCATGTAATGCTAGTGACATAGATGATGATGTAACATAAAGAAAAAAAGAAATATCTTACATACTTTTTGAAGAAAGCCTATATTTGAATGTGTTTTTCACATCCACTTAGAAATTAAATTTTTATTCAAATAATTCTGTCTCTGATTGTGTAGGAAACATTTGTCCAAGTATAAAATAAGGTACAGAGGAAACCCTAAGACAAATTTAAGTATGTTCTTTTTCCAGACAGGAAAGGAATTCTCTCATTGATCAAAATTTTTTGATAGGATGATATAAAATATGAAGATTATTTAAAAATAAAAAAAAAAGGAAAAAAGAATTACTTCAATGCTTACACTGATAATGCATATAGTTCAAGATAAGTTGGGCCAGTAGCCACCTAATTTGGAAGTGCTTGAGAATTTCCTAGTTTGAATGGAAGTTCCCCAGGATGTACACTTCTCCTCTACAGGTGAATAGCATAGCCCTGGTTTGAAGATTTAAATCAAGCCTAACTAAAGTGTCACAAAAGTGCAGCAGTGTAGTAGAAGAACAGCCCGTTTTTCCAGAAGAGATGGGTCTGCCAGATGTGCCCTAATCATGGCTAGTGTGTACTGACAGGGTGGGTTTGACAAAATACATCTGCAGCCCTGTTGGTTTTACATTGCATGGGGGGGATATCCTGGAGCTGATCGTGTATATTGTAGCCACTTTCTGGAGGAGAGAGAATGCTGGAGCTGTGGGGCAAGGCCATGCCTTCAGGGACTCCACCATAACCTATAGTGACTACTTTATGTCTCTTCTCCTGCCTCTGTCACATACAGCAGGATACCCAAAGCGCATGAAAGGAAGGTGCCAGAGCAAACATGACTTTGTAGCCGAAAGCTGGAAACTTGCCTACCCGTGATTTTGGTTTTTCTTTCTTTAATGCTTATGATAAGCATAATGCTTACAAGAAAATAACAATATGCTTACTGGAAACAGGATGCTAGAGCGTGTTCTTGTGAGATCATAATGTCAAGCCATCTCCTGTAAGGATACGGATGACTGAGCTCAGGTATTTAACAATGATGACATCAATGAATGAGTAAGACATGAGGTGTTTGGCATCAGATCCTTAATGCTCAGTAAGAGAGAGCTTACACAGAAAGTGCAGATGTGTTCAGTAGATGTTATGTCATAATACAGAAACTTACTCCTATAATCATGGAATCCATTTCAGGAGAGACCACACCTTCTGCTGGTTTTCTTATTATTTTGAGATTTTTAGTAAAGTAACAAAACACACTTCTCTTTTCAGTGTTCTGTTTCCTGTGGAAAAGGTTTGAAGTTCCGTGATGTGCACTGTATTAATAGCTTCCAGGCTAAAATGGAGGAAGGAAACTGCAGACATTTAAAAAAACCAAGGATGTACAAAACATGTCGAGCTGGAAGATGCCCTGCTTGGGAGGTCAGCAGATGGAATGAGGTATGTAAAATCTGCTATCATTATGTTCTGTATGAGATTGCTGTAAGACCAGATCATATTTATAAAACCCTCCATCAATGGGAGTAATTGTCAGGAAGCTTTTTTGTACGCACATCAAAATTAAATCTACAGTTTAGTAAGTAGTTCATTATATCTTCATTTTCTTTCTATTAAAAGGAAATATGTATGAAATCAAAGTATTTGGTAATCTGAACCTTGGACTTCATAGGTACTTAGGACTTTTCTCAACTTACCGTGTAAATCCAAAGCAACAGGAATCTTTTAAAGTTACTTCTTACCTTCAGTGATGAATTCAGTAGGATGACTGTAATTGCTGTCATAGTCTGAATCTTGAAGTGAAGCCAGGTTTGTGGGAGAAGGGCAAGAAAACGGTGTTGTGGACACAAATACTGGCCTTTTCCCTGGTTGGGTCTTGTAAAAGGTCTCTCACCGTGTGAAATTGTGTGTGACTGAGCACATGGCACTATTTTGCATTTCACTCACTCTTTCAAAATATAATTCTCCACACGGTTAGAAAAGTTACCACTCCCCACGATTTGGCCACGCTTGGCAGAACAAGTATCATAGCATCAACGTAGATACTGTATGATTAGACTTGAGTCTTTAGGTGGGCTTTGGCACCTAATTATGCCTCTCTCTGGGGACTGGTGGCTGTCTGTCTCAGCAAGCTGTAGTGTTGGAGTGAAACTTTGGACACAAAGGAGGAAAAGAGGTATGTGGTAGGAAGGATTTGGACTGTTTTAAGCTCCTTAGGATTCAAAATGCTCAGTACTATGTGCAAAAGAAAGAAGTATCCTCAAAATACCATGCCATTTGCACTGATTTTTTAAAAATTTTATTTTAATATTTTCATTATAAAACAACAGGCAAGACTGTCAGTCTCTAATAAAGGAATGATGTGAACTCAGAACTTAAAACTGTTTTATCTTGCAAAGATGTAAACTTTTGCTTTGCATACACTTACGGTGATTGTTCCTATTGTGAATTAAGGTAAGCGGAAAGATCAGTCTGTGTAATTTGGATGCACTTATTTTCTGTATTTCTTATGAATTTTGATTTTAATTATAGTTTTACATTTTCAACATAAATTTCTTCAGGTACGATACAACATTAGTATGGCAGAGGCTGTGACGTGTATTTTAAATAATACCCTAAGAACTTGTAATAGTGGCAACTGCTCCACCTTCTGGGAACTGTATCTTTTCATCCTGACATGGCTAATTCTGATCAATTTTAGTGTTCCGTATCCTGTGGAGTAGGAATTCAGCAAAGGGACATCTCCTGTCAGCTGAAGGGCCTGGGACAAGTGAGTGAAGCAATGTGTAATCCTGATACTCGGCCCACTGCCAAGAGGCATTGCTGGCTGCCTGCCTGCCTGCAGTACCACTGGCTGGCAGATGAATGGGAAGATGTAAGTAAGGCTTTCAAATTGTGTGAAATAACTGAGTGATGGCATAAGTTTTCTTTTTCCTTTTTTTTTTCTTCTTCTTTTCTTTCCCCCTCCACATTTGGATACATTTTTAGTAGTTGGTTATTATGTTGTAGAGTACCAAGGGACCAAATATGCCAAAGGCTTTGTTTACTCTTACACAGGATTTTCTTGTCTACTATTGTAGACAAAAGCTCTGGTGGAGCTCTGAGTGGGTCCCTATTGATAGATCTGTGCAATTTGAATATGCAGTTCTTTACATAGTATATAAAATGTTTAATAAGCATCATTATGGATTGTAATTTTAAAAAATCACTTTGTAAGAATAGAAATGCAAACAAAATGTCAGGTGGAAGTAAAAACCTCAGAGGTAAAACCTTTGCACAATATTTTTTTTTCCCAAGAAGATCTGTATGGAAGACTTACCAGAAAAGATAAGAAGCAAACTAAAACCCACCTTCTCCTACTAAATATGTATTTTCATATTTAAGAAAATATAATGATACTTTCAGGAGAGAGCTGTCCTTTTTAAAGATGTCGTGACTATTTTCTACATGCTAAAAATTTAATAGCTTCTGTATCTGTGTATGTAAACATACAAACATATATAAAGAGAGAGGGAGAGGGGAAAAAAAAGATAATTGTGTGTAATACCTGAAATAGTGTACAGAAGAGCCTATCTCTTACTGTAAAGTTAAACAAAACCCCTGGCTGTACAGTTGTGGCATCTTAATCTGTGCTGTTAAATTTCCTAGGGCAAACTACCTGAAACTTTGAGTGTGAAGATTCAAAACTCTCAGGGACACAGTGCTGTAGAAGTGACTGCTGTTAATATATAAATCATTTGTTGATGCTCTGAAAAACCTGGATTATAGTCAAACAGTTTGGGCATACGTATTCCTCTGTTAAGCTATACTGAGGGAAAGCTGACAATGCATGTTTCTTCCAGGTGTTCTTTTCTCACATAATGCTGTTAAAATCAGGAATTAGTGTAAGTGGCTCAGAATGGCCTTTTAGCACAAATAAAAACTTTCAGAGAATGAGGGTGAATTTTCCTTTCCCGTCAAAAATTTGTATATTCCAGATGGGTATTTGGAGCCCTCCACTAGAAATGCATTGATCTTCTAGCTAGTTCATAACTTCTTCCACATGGATATTGCTGACTGCTTGAAATTCCTGTGTTCAGTTCTCTTCTCTCACCAGATTCACACATAGCCCTGTACATCTAGTATTAAGAGTATTTCAAGTGTTTCTCCATCTGTGTTCCACTCTGGTGCAGGATGTCCTCCACTGGACTCACGATATTTTGTCCAGCTGTCTCAGCTCCGAGTGCTCACGTGTCATTTCCTCGCCTCACCAGTAACAGCATAGCAGAAAAATCTCCAAATCTAGCATTTCTCCAGCTTGCAGCTGGGAGGCTGGCTGATAGCAGCAAATGTGCATCCTACCAAATACGCATTTTCATACTAAAGAGAAGAACGTCCACAAGACTAATGTATAAATCATAATGAAAAGGATTCTCCTGCCTGTCCCCATTTCCACACAACTGGGTTATTTTCTCTGTGCCTAATATTCTGAGCTGCTCCATGCCATTAAAAGATCAGATATTTCTGTAAATTAAACCAGCCAATGGTATCCACAGTGTATCCCCTGATACAAGTTCCCAGCAAGGGTTTTACCAAGAGGACAGAGCCAGGTTCTGTGCTGTGTCACATGGCAGAAAGACAAAAGGCAGCAGGAGTAAAACTCAGACAGAGAGGTTAAAACTGGATGTTATGGAAAACTTTTTAACTAGAAGACAAAATTTTCAAGACCTGATGCTAAAATTAGAGGTTCCCCTGTTGTTTTACCATACAGCATCTTCTTTTTTTTGTACTCAAGTTGCCTTTTTGAGTTAATAATAATAACATTTGAACAATAGGCTTGATCTGTGTATCAGACCTTCAGGAGTCTTCTAGTTGTTGTTAGATCCAAATGAGTACTAAATTAAGTTCAGGACTGTCATAGGTGATGTTATTGGTTATTGCCTCTGTGGAGTCTGGAGCTGTGTGTATTTGAGCCTGCCTTCTTTATCACAGCAAGTTCAAACAGGTTAGTTTAAGCACCTGTAGCTGGGGACAGCCTGCTGATGTGTATTCCTTAGGCTGTACCTCCACTTTTTGCTAGCAGCAAGGGTCTTATCCTGTCCTGGCAGAACTGTGATGACTTTTAATCCAACCACCCTGCCACAGGCTAAACAGAAACGGCTGCCCAAAGCTGCCATTGACTTCATTAATAGGCAGAGTTTTTTTCTTTTATCAGTGTAATATCACATGCATGATATTCCACAGATTCTTTTTGGGTTTATTTTGCTTATTGATGTTGTATCTTGTACATAATATTCATGGGTTTCTTTGTTTTGTTTTCAAGACCAACTTATTCCTTTCGTATTCCACTGAAATCCTTTTTTCAGCTTGTTCCTTTCCATAGAGAAGAGCTGTTTCTCCCTTGGCTTGACATTTTAATTTTCATCTGTCTCACCCAACAGTTAGGGTGCCGTGTCATTGTACACTATTAGGTTTTTAGCTGATTGAAGGTACCTGAAATCTGAAAAAAAAAAAAGATTTTGATCCATTGTACTTCAGTCTAACACTGATAACAGATGTCATAGAAGTTGTTGCTCTCTGGGTTCTACTGATGTGTGGAAATTTGCAAATAACTTTGTACTGTAAGGGGCTAGGTTAAGTACAAAAACCTTGACTATTTTTCTCACTCTCAGTGCTCAGCATCATATAGAAAAAAGGAAGTTTACCGCAAGGTTAAGTGTGTGGATGAAACCCAGCTCCAAGTGGATGAAAGGTTCTGTGATCCTGACACAAAGCCTCCATCAACTAAAAACTGCTGGATACCTCCCTCTAAATATGTTGTGCTCACAAAAGAACTGTCACAGGTAAAGTAATACTGATTGCACATCTTTTGAATAACTTTACATTTAAGAATGTTATATTGCTGTAAAACATAGGTAATGTGTGCAGAGCAAAAAAAAAAAAAAAGTATTTTCATCTGAACATGGCTGTCTAAACTTTCTCCACGCTGAACCTTTCACTCAACCATGACTTACTGTAGTGGTAGTATAACAGTCTTCTGGTAGCCCGCTGGGACCTCAGAACACCAGGTAGAGGACAGCTGTCCCTACCACAGGGTTCCTTTGCTGGTTCCCAGGAAATTCTTGCAAGCTGATCTCACTGAAGTAAACAAAAATGTTTGTTGATTTCAATTAAGTGATAGATCAGTGCCTTCTTTCCTTGCACATCTGCACCACCTACGTGTGTCTGTGTGTACTGCAGCTGAGAGGGAACTGGTCTGTGAGGTCTGGGCAAAGGGCAGGATGGGACTTCCCATCTCCTTGTATGCATAAGTACTGTAGATCACTTCTGCACACGTGATGCATGCCACCTTGGGGCTGGTACATCAGTTATGGGCTTCTCCCAAGGTGTGGATCAGAGCTGATTTACCTGTAATTGCAGTGCTGTTGAAGGGTTGTTTCACAGAAATAATGCCTGTGCTTGGGGGTTTGATTTTAGTGCTCAGCCAGCTGTGGGTTTGGTTACCAGCAGAGGATCACGTATTGTGTTGGAATCCATTCTGTTAAAAATCAGCGTGCCCGTGGCCTTCGAACTGTAACGTACCAAGAGTGCCCAGTAGAGCCATCCCCGTACATTAACAGATGTAACGTTGAAGGATGTGCACATGCTGCTACCTGGAGAGTGGGGAGGTGGACCAAAGTGAGTACAGATGTGCAAGCTCGTTTTCAGAGCTCCCTCAAACATAAATGAATGCTAAGACTAATTTGCTTACATAATTATAGTATTTGCTGCCTTCTAAAGTGCCTCTTGATGACTATCCATGTCTAGTGCTCAGTGTCTTGTGGAGTGGGGGTAAAGGAGAGAACCGTGGAATGTATGACTGAAAATGGTTTATCCAGTGACTTGTGCCTGCCACATTTAAAACCAGATGCCAGAAAGATCTGCCGTGAGGAAGAATGTAAGTGACAGCTGTAGTTAATGTTTTCCCAGGGTGTCTGTATAAAAGCTATAAATATATTTGGAGCACAATTATGCAAAAGTAAGTCCTAAACCCAAGCTCTATTCATGAAATATTAATATATGATTCTATGATTCATTTTGAAGGTGAAATTTTTACCAACTGCAAAGATATCCAGATGAAAAAAAGGATTAGAAAGGATGGTGAATACCTACTTAACCTTAAGGGAAGGATGATAAAGGTACTTTTAATATTTATGAGCTTTCATGAGCACAGATTTTTATTGAAATAATACTTTTCTAATAAAGAATTTGCTAAAGGGTTGTATTTTCTTTTCCAGATTTATTGCTCAGGCATGCACTTAGAGAATCCCAAAGAATATCTGACATTGGTAAAAGGTGAAGCAGACAACTTTTCTGAAGTATATGGATTCAGGTACAAAAGTAGTTTTGTATCTTTATGAAATGCATTTATTCCTTCCAAAATAAAAGAATAAAATAATACTTACATTTTGTGAGAATAGATGCGTAGAATTCTTTTCCTTGATTTTATCTTTGGAATATCCCGGCACATGTACACACATGCAGAAATGTGGATATTTCCAGTCTGAAATTGTGCTAATTACACTAAATAATTATAAAAGATTTTCTGTCTTGACTTTACTAGAAATGGCTTCAATTCACATTAGTGTTTCAACTGAACTGAGATTAATAGCTGAGCTTGTTCAGTAATTGTTGTTGAGTAATTTTGGTGTGGCACAGTACAATGCAATTATTTTTCACTGTGAAGTTATGCAAAAATGTCAAAAAGAAAACAAAATATTTGCTTTTCTCTAGGCTGCAGAATCCATATGAATGCCCTTTCAATGGAAGCAGAAGGCAAGACTGTGCCTGTCGAAATGATTACCTTGCAGCCGGATTCACAGTTTTTAGCAAAATAAGACTTGATGTGGCTTCCATGCAAATTAAAAGTAAGCATTTTGGGAATTATAGCCAATTTGAGGGCTCTGTTAAATTGCACATGGTCATAGTTACCAAACGACCATTTTGATCCAGCCAGTTGTGCTATTTTTGGGGGAAAAAAAAAAAAAAAAAAAATCTTATTTAGTCTAGGAATTCAATGGGAATTTTGAAGCAAACAAAGAGAAGCCAGCACTATTTCCCTTGTTAGTGTGTCCCACATGCAAGTGGAATGAATCTTACAGATTCATATTTTATGTGTGAACTAGCTTCAGTTTGTAAGGTTTTATTCCCATTTTTCTACTTCGTTTTAATCCCTGGCATATTTTTCTGGGGAGAATCTTTCTGTGCTATGGGTAGGCATTTCTCAGGCCTTTCTCTTAGCCCACTCCTATTTCAGAAAGAAAACTGAACTTTTAGGTTGGCCTAATGTTGCATAGCCAATCTGGACTATTTAAAACGTAGTTTCTGAAAAAATTAAAGAGAGCACAAAAAAAACCCACTCAAAACAAACAAAAAAACATGTGAATGCCATTTTGCACTGTTTTCACCTGAACTTCTAATGCAGCAGTTTCAGTGCTGAGTAATTTTCTGTTTTCTAGCCACAGATTTTCTTTTTGCCCAGACTATACTTGGGAGAGCAGTTCCATTTGCTACAGCTGGAGATTGTTACAGTGCTGCCAGATGTCCACAGGTATTTAAGGTTTCTTATCCCCTTGAAATGTACACCTAAGAGTGGGGCAAAGAAAATCTTTGTGGCTGCTTTACAGCTGAAAGCTTCTAAATCGATCTCCTATTCTGTCTAGTGTGTGTACTATGTTAATAAATATTTTTTTCTTAATATTTTCTCCCCTGTTCCACCATCTGCCCCCTGCCTGCCACTTCTCCATCCCTCACAACCCCTGCCCCATTTCTCCCTCACACTGTTAACTCTACACTTTCCCCTTAGGGTCCATTAATGTATATCCAGGTTTCTATGTATTTCATGTATTGCTTTCCATTCCTTTGCACATCACGTATCCTTTGTTTCCCCTAATCCCTTCTTAATCTTTGTTTTCCTCCAGTGTCTTTCCTTTTCTATAATCCTCCTGAATTTTCTTATCTTTTCTTTGTTTCTCTCCTGATGCTTCATACTTTTGAAGGCTACTGGAGAAAAGCATTCATGTTTAGCAGTATAATTTAAAATTTATACATCCACTGGTGTATCTACATTAGTGTTTGAGTTTGGATAGGGTGGTGCTTTTTAAGTTTATCTCTGTATTGTCCCAATTTGCTGTTTGTTGATTCACATGACGGAGCACTCTTGAAAGACATGAACAGGATGCCTTCTGGATGAAATTAAATCAAACAACAAGCTTCAGAATAAGAATCTTAATACACTCTAACTACTAATGAGGATTCAGTCTATGGGACTAGATGAGAGTTAGTCCAAAGAAAAACCCTGACACTGGGCTCGCTGACCCAACATTTTCCCTCTGCATATCTGCTCCTACTGCAGTGTCCTTGCTAATGCAGATCTAGCCCTAGTCTGAACTAGTCAACCTAGGCTGCTTTTGGAGCTGATTTTAAAGGGAGTTGAGAACAAATAGCTCAGACTTGCATGGAAGTGAATCTCTGTGGTCCATCTAGCATAGGCTTGACCTAAACTCAAGACAGGCTGTGTGGGTGGATGCTTGCACAATTTAGGTCCAAATGAATTGCCTAAGTTAGGCAAACTTAACCCCTGACAAGAAAACAGTTGGAGTTCAACTATTTTCTTGTCAACATGTGCAGATTGTAAAGTGCTGTAATATTTTAAGCTTTGCTTCTCAACTCTGTATTTTAACTTTTTTTTATTTTTCAAATGTTAGGGGCAGTTCAGCATTAATTTGGCTGGTACAGGTCTGAGGCTATCCAGTACAGTTAAGTGGATTGCTCAGGGGAACTATGCAGTTGCTGACATACACAAATCCCATGTAAGTCAACGTTGTTTTCCTTTTCCTGCTCTTTTGGCTTTGATTATTATGCTTCCAGAGGTGCAAGTAATGACACTCTAGTGAAAACTATTTGCAAATCAAAAATAGTGTTCGAAGTCTCTCACCTAAGTCTTCTTCCAGAAGTAGTACAAAAACTATGTTTAACCACACCACCCAGAATCTAATCCAGATCAACACTGCCCACCTACCCTTCTCTTACTGATTTTATGAGTCTATTGACATATTGATTTGGTTTATGAAAAGTTCTGAAGATGGCTGATAATACTCTAAAAACTAAACCAAAACAAAATAAAACCAACAACAACAAAACAAACAAAACCACAACACTCCAAAACCCCATTTTATTCAAGATATCCTGCTACAGAGGATCCTTACAGATTGCTTGCCTCCAGCTTGATTTATGTGGGAAACCAAAAGACCAGTTGAACAAGAACAATAAGCATGCACAGTTTAAGACAGCATTGGATAGTAAGCCAGGAAAGAAGATATAGAGTGATACTGATAAAAGATCTCTGCTCATTTTGCTAATTCAGTGACCTCTCTTGATTTAGTGTTTGTAGGTACAATTTGACATAAGTCTGTTGTGTACAAACCTCAGGGAGCTTTTTGTACGACTGTGATGTCAATTGCTTTTCTTGACTGACTGTTGTCTTTGATTCTCAGGATGGTACTAAAATATATGGAAGATGTGGAGGATTTTGTGGAAAATGTATTCCTAACACAATTATTGGTCTCCAACTTCAAATACAGGGAGAACTCTGATGTGGTAAGAGCATCAAAGCAAGAACATCTGTCATTTAGGTGCAAATTGTAGGTGCTGTGTATATATATTTTAATTCTTTCATCTCTGTAACACTCATTACTGTAATGCTCACTAAGATTTCATGTTTTCTTCAGGGATATATTACCTGTTTGTGGGCTAGCAAGTGCATAAATCACAATCAGAAACCTTCAGGTTTTAATGGAGAAGCATTCATTCAATCTATGGTGTGCATTAGCAACTAAATTGCACTGAGGTTACTACCATGAGTAACACTCTAAATTGTACTGTAATTGTAACACTTTACCCGCAACTAATCAGTGCAATTCTTTATGCAATATTTGGTAAAATTTATAATTTCAGATACTGCCAATTTTGTGAAAACTCTTAGGAACTATCTGTCAACGGCTTACAGCAGAACAGTGTATAACCAACATACTTGAGGTAGTTCCTATCAATTTGTGTGTTTCTCTGTCAGTAAAAGCATTTTTTCCTCATCCCTCTCATTATGTTCTTGGTGGTGCTCAAATACTAGCAGTAATCCTGAGAAGTGTGGTTTAACCTCTATCATCTTTATAGCATGTTAAACATCTGGGCTTAGTTTTGTTGTGGTTACAGGAAAAGAAAATAAGGAATGAATTGCTTGGAAATCTGGTTTTAAATCCCTGCCTCTCATCCAAGCAGACAATTCTGTGTACTGTAGCATCTGGTATGTGATTGTATGGATACATATTTGCTTAAACACTTTACATAGACACCTTACTCCTTTATACTAGCCTGGGGCATATTAGTAAAGGCTGTAGTGTGTCTCCCTCTTATATTCCAATTCAGTATAGTTTTCAATAACCTTAGTGAAAACCCTGGCCAGAGGCAACATCAAGCCTCACAGTGGTTTTGGTGTCTATCTTTGACTCGGTCTAATTTTTCAGTGTTTGTAAATACAGTTCTAACACCTGCTAGTTAAAACTATTTCTTCCAGAAAGTAAGATTACGAAAGTTACAGGGTTAAAAAAAACTATCTAGCTCTTTGATTTGTTGTTTTGTATCACAGTAAGGTCCAGAGCTATAGAAATATATGCATATATAATAATAATATAACAATGCGTGTCAGGGCCAACTCTCAGGTATTCAGAATAAAATTTTCTACATGCATAATAATATATATTATGTAGCAGATAACTATACATGCTTTTTCTGACAATATGCATTCTGTAAACCAAATATTTGTTTTGCATGCCAGTACAATTGGTAGATCAAATGGCAGCTATATAGTATTTTTACCCACAGAGTTAGCCATGAATTAGCAATATATATTAATTACAAACAATAGTGTACCACAAAAGTGTAAGTAGCTACTTTTTAGATAACACATGTAGGTAATTATTTTGTGATCTCTGCATCAGAATTGTATTTTTGCACTATGTGCCTTATATTAGTTGTAAACATTAATAAGAATATAAAACATTATTTTCCTAGAAATATTTACATTTATAATTAAAATACTGTAATTTATAAAATATTTATATAATAAATATGCTTGTGTGAATGGTACCAGAGTACTTTTGCTTTTTTTTTTAGTATCTAGCAGTTAGTACAAAACATTGGAAAGACATTTCAACTTGTTTATGCACAGAATGAATGCATTCTTAATACTTCTTCACAGTAATATACATTGGTTTATACTGGAATAAATGCCACACAAGCAGGTGATAGTTACAGGAATATTTTCCATGAAAATGAATCCTACTTCAGAGATGCCAACTCCATGTCTGTGTGTCTTTGCAGTTGAGCCCCCATATTCACCTATACCTTTCTTGGGGGCTTGCTCTGTAAAGCGTTCACTGAAATAATGTAGAAATCTGAAATAATCTTCCTCCTTCCTGTGCTCAATTCAATCAATTCCTTTATATCATGGTCCCTTGACAACTGCTTTAGCAGAAGTGGAACTGCAGTCTGCCTCCATACCTAGGAGGACCATTTTCTTTTTAGCCCTGAAACTCCAGTAGAAGGGCTAGGAAGCACTCAGCTCTGCTGCCACAGAATCACTCTGAAAATCCACTACCAAAAAAAAGGTACATTTAACCAAATATTCAACAGAGCATGCTTTTTCATGGGGCAGTAGTAGTGATTTTTGAGTAAAAGTGTGTTTTCTGTAACTAGAGCAAATCCTGTGGTGCAACATGAACTTCTGCATAAAACAGCATGGTCTTGTATAATAGTTTTTGCATCTTTTATTTATTTTATCCTTGCTTTGGTGTTTAAGTGTAGGGAGAAAGTACTTGTATGGGCTGGCATTTTGTGAATTCCTTGTGTTGGGATTTTGTTTTTGTTGAGAAAAAGAGCTTAATCAGTCACCTCATTTCAAATTACTAACTTCATCCTGAGGGCAATTTAAGGAAAACGTGAGTCTGGTGATCAGCTCTGAACAATTTGGAGTCTGGATGATGGTGATGTGTTAGAAGGTCATGCAATAAAATGCAAGTCATGGCTTGCAGCTGCAGTATGATGTTTCCACCTCCTTTAATTGACACTGCTGTGGTTTTCCATTGCACTGGGCTTCCAGGATGCCTGCCAGAGTAGGGAGGTGCTCCATGAGAGCGCTACGAGCTCCACCTCGTGGGTCTGCATGTGCCGAGCTGCCCATAACTGGTCACAGTCACACAGCTCTCCAGCTTTCATGGATGCTTAGGAAATGAAATCCTGAACTGTCCTGTCACTATTACATACAGAAGAAAATAGTAATTAAGGAATAGTAATAGTTACAGATGATTGTAACAATGCTTAACTAACTACAATACCCTGCTTATCTGAACACTGATTGCTGAAGATGAATGAGATGTAAAAAACCTTGTTGCTTACATTTATCTAACAAAATGTTATCCAGTGCGGTGTGAGACCAGGTACTGCCATGTGGCAATACCTGTGACATCTCTTGTTGAAGACATCTAGGTATCTTCTACCAGAATTTCCTCAAAGGTTACATCTGGCAGGTAGCAGAGGAGCTGGAATCCCTGGCTTTGGGTCCACTAACAGGTCTCCTGATGTGATCTGTTGTACCACTCTCCCCGCAGAGAGGAGCAGAATACGCCCAGGCATTGGGTCTGGAACATGTGTGTTGTACAATCAGCGAATCCCACGTGTCCTGGTTCTGTGTAAAAAGGGCTTCAGGGCAGGACCCCACGGAACAGAATTTTTGTGTGCTCCCCCCAAAAAGAGGCTTTGCACAGATTGGAAGTTAAAGTATATTGTTTAACAGGGAACAGAAAGCAAAAAGGGAGGTAGATATATAGACAAAGATGGGAGGAATACAAAGTAACAAGATATACAAACCCCAAATCTCAGATGGCAGTAGTGTTGCTCCAGACCGCATGGAGCCAGGCAGGCTGAATCTCAGCAGCACCAAAACCAAGAGCAACAAGGGCAAGAGAGAGAGAGAAGCACCCACTTCCTGACTCTTATAGAGTGTGGAGAGAAAGGGGAGGGAATAAACTGCTCCCCCCAGGACCCTCCTGGGTCCTAGAGATCACCTGTCCCATCCCCAAGCCTCAAACCACAACACCATGTTTATGAGAAGTGTTGTGGCTGTGTGAATTCAGTGTGTATCTATGTTTATGCAGTCTCTGATGGATGGTCCTGGATTTTTCATACCTATCTGGAAGGCTACAATAGCCAAGACATACTCAAAAAGATGAGGGATAGCTTTGGGGTTTTTTCTTTCTCTCCTGTGTCCAGGAATGTTTAGCATAACTTCTCAGCTTTGTTGATTATTTGAAATAAAAGTCATATGTAACAAGAAGGGTGTTTGTCTTTGCAATTTTATTGTAGCACCACATGAGATCCCTGAGAAATTCAGAATCTGAATAAAATATTACAATCTCATAAGTGCTTTCTATATCTTGCAGGGCTTTAAGTAGTCTTAATAGGAGTGTGCGGGTTGGGTTTTATTGTTGACATAAAGAAACAAATAGCTTCCTAAAAATGGACGTTTTGTGCCTATCAAAACTGAACTTGAAGTTCTGAAGAACAGAAACATATTTTTAACCTTCACTTAAAAAACAGGGAACAGCAAAAGTATGTACAAAATAGTTTTGAAGCATGATAATCTATATTTAATTGGGAAATTAATATGAAAATGAAAAATATCTGTAAACATTGTAGCTGAGCTTTTATAGTAATTCATTTTGGCTTTATTTATAGGTTAAAACAATTTCCAAAGTGCACTCCAAAGAAGCCCACCAGGACATTTTCCAAAACTTAACTTTTACGTACAATACACTTCCATAGTTCTAGTCTTGTAGATGAGTACTTGAGCCATGAAATGCCAAAGGCTGCACTTAAGTTCCTTTATACTTTCTCATGTATTGAAGAGTTACCTGTAACTTCAACACAGGTAAGAGTAGTACTGGAGGTTGGCATGACAGAACTGATGTGGGATACTGCTCCCCAGGTAACCCTGGGGAAGCCTTTGTATCCTCTGGACCAGGTCGTGGTCTCTCTTGTGAGGCCTGATTTGCTCTCCTGAAGCCCTTGCCCATCTTTTCCTGAGCATTTATTTTTCAAGATGGTCTGATGTATCTGTGCATTAAAATAAGATTAGAGGGGGGCCTTATCAGCCTCTCTCTTTCTGATGTGCTTCAGAAATGGGCTGAATAGATCATGGAAAAATAAGGTGTGGCTTTTAAAGTGTTTTCCTGCTTCAGCATAGTCTTGCCTTCAGACAGAGCAGGAACTATGATGATAGCAGGGCAAAAGTAAGTGTGTTTTATTCAAACAGAAGAACAAGCTATCCGATTTGGAGTTGAATCCGACATGTAATCTTCTCACCCACAGAAAGTGGTTTTCTTTTGCACAATTAAGTTTATTTTGTAATACCATAGCTTGAGAGGCTTTTCTGGGCTTTGTTTCTTCTGGCTTTAGAGACGCAATCTTTGCTCTGTTTCTGATAAATTTCTCCTGTGCTCAGTTATGGTGGATATTCCTTTGAATCGACTGTATAAAAATACTGTAGCAGCAGAGCAGAGCAAAGATCTAACTGTATTTATGTCTATATTCTGCCTTTAAACACCAACAGCTGTGCATACATTCATCTGTCTCATGTCTGACTGTGCTGCCATCCAGAACCTTTTCCTTTTTAATAAACATATGTTTCCCTCTTTAAACTGTGTGTGTTTTATCTCTGTTCCTGCAACAGAATTTTCTTGTCCACATGTTTTTCAAATCTTATTTGTATAATTAAACAAAGCATGCAGGAGGGAGAACCCATGCTATAAATGTTGGAGAACTACTCTCTCTCTGAGTAGCTGAAATAAAACAAGCCATTTCTGTCTTGCACACCATTACTGTTTTGTTTTGGAAAGCAAAACCCTGCATTTATGAATACTGAAAGACTCTTTTTGAAAATACTGTATGGACTTATTTTACAGTATGATTTACAGAAGTGAGGAACCTTCAAGGAGAGCTCATGAATTTTCTATATGCAAAAGGCTAGAGTGATTCATAGCAGCAGCATATATTTGTGCCTCATGGGATGAAATCCTTTTTTGCACTTTAGTTGTCTCTAGCAGTCATTCGTTGATCATGGTAATGACATTCATGGTCAGTTCATCATTCTCCCTGAGTTTTTTGATGTTCCTTGGGAAGCTGTGTTCTGTGCAACTACATTTGTAATTATTCCAAATTGAAATTTGTGCTTGTAAATTCGGAAGGGAGAAAGATTTTTAATGCTTTGTATATAAATGTCTTGCAGAAAAGGCTTGCATTTATTTAACACTTTAGTAAAGAAAACAACAGCCCTGCTAGTATTTGTGTTCCTGGAATGTTTGCAACTCAGGCAGGGCTAGGAAAGCTGCCACCAGTAGCCCCTTGAATCAGGGTTTACAAGGTATTTAACGAAGAATTCTTTTGCCCTTCAATTATTGTTTTCTGTCTCAGGTTTATTACTACTCTTGCCAGAAAAGTAAAGCTGTCCCTAGTTCCTTAGCTAAATTCCTGCTTGTAACTTCTGAGAGAGAAGAGAAGTGAGGAATACCTTCATAGCTGTTACCGCAAAGGGAGAACACACAACCTGTGTGCTAACGTAAAAGAAGTACTAGAAAGTGTAACATAAGAAAAAAATATATATTTTTCTTCTAAAGTCCTCTTCCATGCCAGGATTAGAGAGTTGTTGCTGTTTGCTCTTAGGTGGCCAGGTATATTTTTTGTATTATGCTCCCAGACATTTGCTCAGAGAGATCACTCTGTGGAGAATGTAGATAGGCAGGCGTAAGGGGCAGCTTTTCTTTGGATTGGACGTACACCTTCCTGCAATGTGTTTGCCTGGCCACCTGTCGACAGCATTGCTTCATAGGAGATTCAACCAAGTATTTTCAAAGCAATGAAGGAAGTGAAGTCTGGAGTGCTGTTCCAGCAGCAACTTACTCCCCTAGTTTAAACAGAGGGACAGGGAGCCTTTATCTCTAAAATGGAAACAAGCTTCTGGCTACCTGAAAATCTTACCCTGACACATAATCAAACAAAACCCCCACCTTTGTTATCAGTATTGTCGTTACTGCTGTAAGAACAGTAACATTTTATTAAATATATCTATAGGTAATCTGATGTTGTGCAGTGTCTTTGTGCGTTTAGTTCCACATGTCACAAACATTGTTTCGTGTCCTTTTGATGTGCCTGACTTTTCTAACCAGCACAACCTACTTTGGGAGAAATTCCTCAAAATTTTTGCTTTCTGCTTTACTCAGTGAAAGAAGGGTGGTAGTATATTTTAATATTATTATCCTAGAAACACACATTACAGTAACTGTGTATTTAAATATTTCTACCCACTCCCCACGTGTACACTCCTCATCAAGCCTGTGGTGTTTTCCATCTAAGAAGACAGAAGCTGGCACAAGCATAAGAAACAACTTGGAAAATTTTATTTATTTATTTTCGGAATGTGGTACATTTAAAAAAAAAATTATATGAGTTGATGTGACCACTGTTCATACAACAAAAGTCTTCTGGCTCTGATCCCACGAGTCGCCATACCAGGGTGTATTTCTAGCCCTTCACTGAATCAGAGTAATATGCATGTAATTCTGCACTGGTGCATGGGTCTAGTGTGGGGATCTAGTTTCCCTATGTTGGAGACCTCAGGCTATGGTTTTTTTTTGATGTTCCTGGCCTCGTGTCTTTCTCTAGTGTTTTGTCCAGGACAAAGCACGTGGTTAATTTTCAAAATATGCTCTTGCTAACAGGAAAAGAGAAAAAATGCTTGTGGGTTTTTTAATCAGCAGTTGCTATTTAAACTTTGTGTCTAATTAGAAATGTTGCCAGTTAAATTCCCCATTGCTACACAAGACTTCCTCTGAAACCCACTGCTTGTTGGGCTGGGAAGTGATTTAATTTTCCACACTTCCCTGGTTGACACAGTCCTTGCTCCAGTGATACTGTGTTCATCCTTTGACATTAGAAAAGGGCTTGTGGATGAGCCATGCAGGAGGGAGCTGCTTCTGTCCAGCATGGGCTTCAGTGGTCAGTGTAGAGCTCAGGCAATATGGTAGCTGGTTCCCCAGAAGTGCCTTCTATCAATATCATAACTGAGCCCTATTTCTTTCTGCAGGTGCTGTCAAGGAGCCTGGGCATCCTGTGTGCAGCTGCTGCTCACATGGCGTGGCAGGGCACCTCTGAGGCTCAGTGCTAGGGTACCTGCTGTGTCCTGCTCAGGACAGGCCTCCTTCTATCCTGATGAACTTCAGGAGCCATCTGTCTTTCAACCTATTGGAAATTGTAAGGCAAATCAAACATGAAAGATGTGTCTTTCAAATCTCCACTTCTCTGGTTCAGGGCTCTTGACTGTATTTATTACCTGTAAGAAATTTCACAAGTTCCTTACTGTAATAACACCAGCTGATGTCAGTGGTCTATTTTATAATGCCCTGCACAACCAGAGGCCTCAGGGCAGGAGGTCTGTAACACATGGAACAATGAAAGACATAACGTGACATATACTGTGAAAAACTAGGAAACAATCTGTCTGATGATTTCCCATACACCTCCCTGCATACCTGCACTAGAGTCAAAGCTACTTCTTAACAAGAAAATGTGACTATCAATCTAGACAAGGAATATTAAACAAGTCTTGCCTGGCATCAAATAAAACCTTGCCTTCACGGCTACATGCACCCTACTAAGTAGTGGCACAGCACAGTTCACCTCCCTGTGTCTACAATTTCAAATTCCCACTCCAAGGCAGGGATCCCTGCTGTACCAGTGCAGGCCAAAATAGCACCAAGAAACATGGTGACAATTTAATGGCACAGCCAGTGGTGCAGAGGTCGTGCCATGCCCCAGGTTCAACTCACCAGCCCTGGAGCAGCCCTGAGGCTGAGTGAAGAGACCCTCCTCTCGCACATAGCTTACACTCTTCACCTCTGCCACAGAGAATCATTCCTACTGATGTTTGCCACAAAAACCTTTAACACCCCCAGGCAGGGAAGATGGAGAGATGGAACACTCGCTAATGTGTTTCTATACATGGAGCTGTTGTAGTGGGTCACTATCTCCCTTCCCACTCCTCAGTAACAGCAACGTTAAATTTGATCCTTCATCTTCCCTGGGTGTGTTTTGAAGGAGGGGGATGCTCATTTGAGCAAAACATCTTGAATTTTTAAGAAGTTGCAACAGAGTCTGTAACTCTGGCAGATTGCGAAGGAGAGGAAATTTGTGGTTTTGAATAACATAAAGCGGCGCCAGCCCCTCTACATTTATTCCAGGGGAAATTTTATTAACAGTTGGGAAATACAATCTGACTCTAGATTTCTCTATCACAGGCCTCTCAGATATGATGTCCTCAGCTGGCACAGAAGGAGGGCTGGCTGTGAGGCACCCGTGGGCAGAGCTGGCACAGAGAGATTGCTCTACCACACCTCTGCAGGCTTGACACCTCTCTTAGAAACACACAGCTCGCTGCAAATCTGTTTTGCTGTGCTGGGTGCTGAACAATGGCCCTGGAAAGAGCATGCTCTGTATTTTGGTGAATGTGGGAAGTGAAGGAGGAGCACTACAACAGCCTTGCAAACAGGAGGCTGAGCTCTCTGGCCGACTCTCGCTGGCTCAGGGTAGGAACCCAGGACAGAAGTTCACAAGTCAGGACTGGGGAACATCTGGTTCGCGTTTACCCAGAAAAGTTTGCATCAGACACCAACTGCTTGGACTGATGGAGAGAGGGAGTGTATTTCTCAAGCATCTTCAGACTAGGCACAGTTTCTGAACTTGGAGTAATAACTTAGGGTTTAAGGAACCCGTTTGAAATCAGATGGCTGAAACAGAGACATTCTCTGAGAAGACGTAACTGTTTATACTAGCAATCTGATTTCTCCCTTTGTAGTGCCAGCTTTTATAAGAATCTGCATACAGCCTTTGGGAGAAATATTTGGCCTGCAAATGGGAAAGTTTGCTCGGCAGCACAATAAAACTGCAGCTGCTCTAAAATGCTCATTTTACAGTATCGTGTGCACTGACACCAGTGTAGTATTTAGAGCAACTACTTCCTAACCATTTTCCTCAGCACATAGTGAACTCACAAGCTGAAATCAGGCATGTTACCCTAATGTCCCACAAGATGGTGACAAAATAATTCTAATTACACAACACTTAGATTTGTGGTACCTACAGGCTTAGTGACTCCAAGTATTTTCTTACCATCAGTTGCATTAAACTCTGTGTATATAACATACTTTGGGCATATTTTAGTGGCTTACTCATTTGGCAAAGGTTCATTCTTTCAAGCACTTTGTTGATTATATTTTAAATTAATTCAGGACTACATAGCAAGTTTCAGTCCTCCCACACTACCAGTCACAAGTTCCCTAGATGATGGAGAAGGAAAAGCACTTTTACTGCTTCTAATCCATCTACTTTGCCAGACTGCTTCCCTTTTTTATCCTGTCAACGGACAATAGAAATATTCTCTAAATGTTACCTGTTCATTTCAGTGAAGGCAGGAGCTGATTTTCATACATTGAACAACTCCAACCATTCAGGTGCCTGAAAAAGATTGTAAAGAGAATACATTCCCAGCTGTAGCCGTGGGTTTCTATCAATAGATGGCAAGATCAGACTAGTCCTTTGGCTGGGACTTGAAAGCCAGAGGACCAGGTTTTTCAAAGGTGTTTAGACATCTAATTCCCAGTCATTTGGATACGAATTTGGTGTCTATATATGTTCATTTCTGTCCAGAAATACCATTTAAAAATTACTTCTGCATTTAGGAGCCAATGTTAAATGCAAAGCTTATGTGATAAAGCAAGGCTGTGTGGCGACTCCCAGCTTGTTCTGAACAAGCTTGTTTGGCTATCAGACATGGTGAACCCACGTGAGCACGGCAGCCCGCCCAGGAAAATCAGCCCTGCTGAGGCATGTACTTTGATCATCTCCAAAATCTCTCCTCCCTCTCTCAGCACTGCAAAGACGTTTCCTGTGAATGTCTTTCCTATGGATTTTAGCCAGGACCAACAAAGGCTGATTGCAATGCACTTGTAATTTTTCATGCTACATATGAGATTCAGCTGGATTTATTGTGGCAACGTTCAGCTCCTACGCTGGGAGACGGGGTGTAGCCAGCTGGAAAAGCACACTTTGAGGGCAGTGTAAATGGCAGCAAGTGGGGTAGTTTGAACTCAGGGACAGCCCTGTCCTCAGCAGCAGTAGCTTAGTAGGGCTTGGTGGGACATACAGTTTGCCCATTTTCATTCTAATGTTAAGTGTTTCCTTCCCTTACCCTCCCCCCCTCCCTCCCTCTCTCCCTATGTCTCTTTCTTCAAATGGCACGTAATCTCCATCCCAGGCCTGCTCTGTGGCAAATTCCCACGCAGGTGCATCCTCACGTTGAACGTTGTTCCACACCTCCTGTGTTGTCTGGTGCCGTGTTTGACACCTGGCACTGGAGGAAGCCCTGCCCTCCCCTCCTGGCACAGCCACACTGAGCCAGTTCCTGCTGTCTACACCCACTTTTAGCAGGTTTTTACATATAAGCAAAGCAAATGATCACAGGCACAACCATGCTTGTCTGGAAGTGGGCTGTTCACACTTGTATAATTTTCAAATAAGAAGCTAGATGCCTAAACCCATGTTCAGCATATAAATAAACACGACCTAATTTTTAGCATCTGCCATTCCCATGGTCTTTGCAGACATTATTTGAATGTGCAGTCTTTGGCACCCAGCTGGGAAAGTTTTGGCTTATGTTTCCAGAGGTCTGTAAGAAAGCTCATTTGTGTGCCCTTATTTTAAAGGCATAAATACAGAGATCTGAAAGCAGGCTTCTGGGCTTACCATCAGTCCTGGGCAAAGCATCAGAGTCAATGATAAAGGGTTCTCTTTGCAGGAGAATGCTATCAGCAATGCCAGCTGATAGGGTTGTATGGAAAACAGCTCTTGTCACATTCACCTGGTATCATTTTTCAAGCTATTTTAACACAGATGTTTTAACAAAATAAGGTTGGTTGATAAAGGTTTTGAGACCAATAAAATTTATTTAGGCTTCTGCAGGGCATTTAACACCATCATCGTAGTTTTTCGGTAGCAAAAGGAACAAAAATGTAACTGTAGAAGAGGAAACATTCTCAGATGACTGATTTTTCTAGTCAGACCCCACAAGGACTGGCTGTTAGCCCTATAAAGCAATGAGGGGGGAAAATAATGAAGCTACAAATGAAAAATACCACAGAAAATGCAGACCCCCACCAGTTTAACAAAGGCAAGGACTTGCACCTGGGACAAAATAACCAGAGTCCCATACAGACTGGGATCTATATGGCTGGGGAGCAGTCTTGTTGAAAAGGACCTGGGGGTCTTGGTGCATAACAAGCAGTGTTGGATTCTAGACTGCATCCACAGTGGCATTACTAGCAGAGAGAGAGACGATCACCCTACTTTGCTTAGATGCACAGAGCCTGGTGTGCAGCGGTGCCCTTCCCCCGTATCTTCTAAACTGAGCTCTGTCATCACTTCTGCTGCCTCCCTCGCCACTCTTCTAAAGATAAAAGGCTGAAAGGCTGAAATTTCTGCAGTGAGATATTCTCTGAAAGCTGCCTTTTGCTGATCCCACCCTGAAAATACAAAATGTTGCAGCATTTGGGAACGTACATGAAGAGGAAAAGCTCAGTGCTGGATTAAAACCACACTTGGCAAAAGATAAAAGACAGTCTCTCTCTCTCTCTCCCTCTCCCTCCCTCTCTCTCTCTCTTTCTCTCTCTCTCTCTCTCTCTGTCTCTCTCTCTCTCACACACACACACACACACACACACAAACAGGAAAAGAAGCTTGTAGGGGCACAATCAATTACAATTCATATCACTTTTGGGCTGTCAAAGACAGCCACTGGCACAAGCCCTGCTGGAGTGCAAACCCAAAAGGGATTTATAAAAACAAATCCTCAGCCAGTGTATACCTTGTATACCAGCTTAGCCTACAGCAATTTGTAGAGCAGGAGGAAGAAGACTAATATATGATGATACAAAAGCGCAAAGAGTATTTTTTCTCTTAACTGAATTTCCTCTGGCCTTCTGCAGTGAACTGACTGAAACAAAGGTTCTGCTGTTCCATGCTGTTCATGAAAAGTTTGAGAGTTTTGAAAATTTGACTCTGTCCCAACCAGGACAGACATAGTCTTTACACAGAGCTGTGTGTACAAATGCAGATATGAATAGGAAATTCTAAATCTATTTAACTTGGAAAACTAAACATCCGATATGAAATGCAGATCTACTGACTGTATGGTCTTGTACCTTCTGTTGCTGCTGGAAGTGGCTGTAAAACTAGCCAGAGTATGGACAGAAAACTCAGAGAGAAACTCTGCTGAGTATAACCTGAAAAACCACTAGACTTTCCTTGGCAGAAATGGCAGCATGCGTTTTATCAGTTACGGCTGAGAAACACGGCTCAGGTGCAAATATTTGCAGGCAACCCAGAATCAAATATTTGTTCTGTTATCAGGTGATCAGTGTTAGGTCATAGTGACAGGCGTGTAAGTGTAGACTAACATGGCTGCTGGGCACGATGGGCGGCTGCGCTGCGGTCATGCAGGAAAACGCTGTGTTGGCTTGAGCTGGTTATGCAACACATGGCGTGTGGGAATTTTTCTGCAGGAATACGTGGGTTTAATGTTAGAGGAGGACTGAAAATGAGCTGGGCTGGAAAGCAATGACTTGAGAGCCATCCTTATCCAGCACATGCTTTGGGTTTGTTCGGAGCTGAGCTGTGACTGTAAAAGCCCCATCCCTCAGGCTCCCACCACCACCAGCCTCAGCCTCCTCTGACAACACACCAAAAGGTCTATAAATACTTAATAGATGTCACAGGTCCATGGGGCAGGCTGAGAAATGTCACGGGCCATCATTAGGGGGATGCAGGTTTCAGTATCCCCTGTGTGCTGCCCTACTGTGAGACAGCAGCACATGCTTCTGGCCAGTGTCACCTCTTGCTTGTGCCAGCAGGGGCTTGCGAGGGGTCCTGGGTCAGGGATGTGACCTGAGCAGGGGGTTGCTTAGACCAGACCTGCCACTGACAAGGATGTCCAAGCAGCCGCAGCCACTAGTGCACCTCAGAGAAAGGCAGTTGCATCCTCAGCCCACAGTTCTGAAATTGTTTTCTCCTCCTGCATTATGGCTCACACCTTCTGATAAGTGCCGGCAAGAGCTTTGAGTGAGCCGAAATCACAGTCTGCTCACAAATGTGTCAGAAGAGGGAGACTAAGAGTAGCCAGTGATTCATCATGAATTAAATGATGTGAGACACAACCCAGGGTTTGTAAGGTACAGAAGAACTGCCATGTCAAAGCAATATGAAAAATAGCTGAAATCCTCTGGGTAAATGTTACCACCAATTACTCCACTTCAGATGTTGGGCTAAAGCCTGAGGGCAGGGGCAGCATTTCAGTCACTTCTTTGTGACTGAAAATCACCTAAGAAATCATAAAGACTATGGAAGATATAAAAAATTGTTAACCATCATACCATAGTCCCCAAGTTACTGTACAACCACTTGTGAAGGTGCTTGTAAAAGATGATCTTTAGATGTCTTTAGGCCTGCTATGGCTGTAGGGCCAGTGCATTCTACTTATGTCAAGTTCAGCTGTACAGGCCTGAGCAGACCTGAGAGCACTAACAAGCTGCCTATAGCTCTGCCCACCATACCCAAACCTCTGAGGTCTTCCTGACACTTTGGGCTGTAGCCAGCAGGTAGTCCATGGCTGTGCAATACTGCTTTCTGTCTCCAGCCAGTTCCTTCCCCCTCCCCACCCATTCCCTTCTCAAGCCTAATGCATATGTGTTGCTTATTTATTTTCACAGATTCATAGAATCATTAAGGTTAGAAAAGACCTCTAAGATCATGAAGTCCAATCATCAGCCCAACACTACCATGACCACTAAACCATGTCCCAAAGTGACATGTCTACACATTTTTTTTTAACACCTCTAGGGATGGTGACTCTGCCAGCTCTCTGGGCAGCCTGTTCCAATGCCTCACCACTCTTTCAGTAAGGAAACTCTTCCTATTATCCAATCTAAACCTCCACAGGTGCAACCGAACCCCATGTCCTCTTCTCCTACCGCTAGTTACTTGGGAGAAGACACCAGCACCCACCTCACTACAACTTCCTTTCAGCCTCCTCTTCCCCAGACTAAACAATCCCAGTTCCCTCAGCTTCTCTTCAAAAGACATGTTCCCCAGACCCTTCACCAGCTTCATTGCCCTTCTCTGGACCCGCTCCAGCACCTCCATGTCTGTCTTATGCTGTGGCACCCAAAACTGGACACAGCACTCAAACTGTGGCCAAACCAGTGCTGAGTACAGCATCATAATCACTTCCTTACTCCTGATGGACACACTAGTCTTGATACAGGCCAGGATGTCATTGACTTTCTTGGCCACCTGAGCACACTGCTGGCTCATGTTCAGTCAGCTGTCCACCAACACCCCCAAGGTCCTTTTCCAGCAGGCAGCTTCTCCGCTGCCTGTCCTGTTGCCTGGGGTTGTTGCAAATAAAGTGACCTGGCACTTTTTTTTTTTTTTTTTAATGCTGTTTGCAATTTATCTCACACCTTTCTTGCACTCAAATTTTCATTTCTGGCCCTGCTGCAGATTTTTGCTCTCAAAGTGCAGAAGTGCTGTGTGTGGGTGCAGGGAGTGAAGTGGCAGAAGTTGAGAGCGTAGCTCGGCGGGACAGCAGGGACGCACGTCATGCAAAGGGCTCTGGAGAGCTGCATTTCGTTTTAGGAGCCCAGCTTGGTGGAATTGCAGTGATAAATAAAAAATTCAATTTAAATCTGCAACAAAGACCAGTGTTGTGGTTTGAGGCTCAGAATGGGGGCGTGACCTTCCAACAACTGGGAGGAGCCCGGGTGGGGGTGAAACCATTGTATTCCCTCCCCTTCCCACACACACTCTGATAAGAGGCAGAGAGTGGGTTCTAATTTCACTCCTGCCTTGGAGCTCGGAGAGGAAAGTTGTCCTTCCGCTCTGCGGGACCCTGGAACCATTTCTGAGGGTTTTGTATATTTTATTTTTTGTATTTTTCCCCTAATCTTTGTATATATTATTTTCCTTACCTCCCTTTTTCGTTTTCTGCTCCTTGTTAAACAATACACTTCACTATTTTTTCCAAAGTGTCTCTCTCTCTCTCAGGGGGGGGAGAGGCGAGTACATAGTTCTGTTCTGTGTGGGTCCTGCCCTGAACCCCTTTTTACACGGAACCAGGACAACCAGTTACAAGTGTAAATTAGAAGCCTAAACCCTGCCTGATAGCTCTTAAGATCTGGGGCAATCATCTGAGCAGTATGTCTGATTATAGTAAAGGCATGCTTAAATGTTGCTTGCAACTAAGCTTAATCTTCACTGTACTCAGTGCCTCTGTGTCTACAAAGGGCAATCTCTGCATTACAAGCCTGGGCAGCTGGTGTGGGCAGAGGAACCTGAGGGCAGCATTAGTCCAGGGAGAGAGGCAGGATCAGACTTTCTGGTTCTGAGCAGGAACTGAAGGTTTCTATGGTTATAGGGGGAGAGCCACTAGAGCAATTAACAGCCTGGTTTCTGGTCCTCAGACCTTTCTAAGAGCCAGGGAGATTTGCTTGAGCAGCCATTTCAAAAGCAGCCCATGCTGTGCAATGCTTGGTGGGTCCTGCCACCCGTGTGACCCCTGCTCCGCAGGGCAGGACTGATTTACCAGGCCTGAACTGGGATACCAAGGCTCTGTCAGAGGTTTCAGACATGCCTATGTCCCAGGGAAGAGCTTGCAAAACTTCAGTCATTCAAATTTTCACTAACTGTTACTGATGGTTAGCATACACATGGTTCAATCTCTGCTGGACACGGCACCTTTGTGCATAGCTTTTCATGCTGTCACCACAGAGTGTGGCAGGAGTTGTTGAGTTCAGGGAGGTTATTGAAAAAATAATCGGCTGAGGAATATAGAGGAGAAGAACTGAGGAGTGGGAGCTCAGTTGTGCCTTTTTTTTTTTTTTTACCATTTATCTAAATATTGTGGGGCATGTTGTGGAAAATTCTTAGCCATCTGTCTAACAGGTATTAGTAAAGGGAAGACTGTGTTAAAAATAAAGTGCCAGGTTGTCCTCTGCAGAAAGTTAATAAAAAGAAGGAAGTGAAAGACTGCTCATTATTTTTAATGACTTTGCTTTCCAGCAGAGTGCCTGTATCTCCCTGCCTTTACATTCTGCCTTATTTCAGTTCATTATGGCACATTCAACTGCTCTGGAGAATGATGGCTTTGTTCTAAAGCAATGAATTTATCAAGAGGCCCATGGCCCAGCCTGGCCAGGCTGTTAATCACAGCCCCCCTGCCAAGAGGAGGATGCCGAGAAGAGCCTGATGCACGGCCAGGCCAGCCCAGGCGCCCGGGAGCTCTTTGGTGGGGAGAGCCGTGCTGGGCACTTGCGTTGCTGAGGACCATGCACAAAGCCACCACCACAGTTGATTAAGCTGTGCCTGGCGATTACCTGAATGTTTCCTGCGTGCACATCTCTACATTTGTCTCTCTTGCTGGCTCCACCTGACATGAACGTCTCATTCCCTGTCAACGGATATTGCTTTATTAACTTTAAAATATAGGACACGTTTTGCAGTTCAGAAGATGAAGATTCATGAGTGTGCAATTCAGAGCACGGTACCAAGTAAAGCACCCAGAGCACTCAGCTAAATCTGCAAGCTCTTTGCAGGGAGCAGACAGCAGGTAGAAAAGCGAAAAGGAGAAGCTGCATTTCCAGATTTGAGAACCAATGAATTTCTCAGCAGCCTTGCTTGCAAAAAGCCGTGCTGTGATTCTCTTAACATAAACCTCTTCTGCTATGCTCTTGCATAATTCAAGTCCCACATTACAGCCAGGTTTCTATGGCACTACAGTTACAGTCTGGAAACAAGATGCGCATTTTCCAAGGCTCAGAGGAAGCACCAAAAAGGGGTCCACAGCCAGGCCCCAGGGTTTTTTCTTACAACCCTCACAAACTCATTTGCCATCAGATTTTGTTGTCATGCTCTGCTTCTTCTTGCTTATTGATGGTTGCGGCCCTGCAGCAAAACCTGCATGGTGCATCTCATAGGTAATGTGAGTGCAGAAGTTCTAAATGTGGTGAAGAAGCCGCTGCATGGCTTTGGACAGGATGGCAAGGAGCTAGTGCTGAGCCGTTAAAATCTAGGCACAGCAGGCTGGCTGATATTCTTAATTTGTTTACCTTTTAACTCAGGACAAGGCCAAAACTCATTTATATTGGCAAACCACATTTTTTTTTCTGTCTTAATCTGGGAAATGAAAACCATGGCCAGAAGTGTAGTCCCCTTGTCTAAACACTGGCATGCTGGTGTTTATAAAAAAGAACTCCACCATGATTCTTCCCAATTGCCTGCAGAGTGAAACGAGAGCTTCAGATGGGGAGGAAAATGGGCCCATTCCAGTGTGGAAACTCATCACAGAGTCAGGCACAGAGTTTTTGGGACTTGGGGATGTTGTTTGTTTGCTTTGCAACCTTACTAGACACCAAACTTGGCTGTACCCTGACAAGATGCTACAAAGCACCCTTCTGGCAGTAAGTTAGCAAGAGAAACTTTTGATAGATGCCTACTGGCAAGCTAATTAAAAGAGTTGGGATTCACTGGTTTACAGGAAAAACAAAGGAAGGAAATCAAAATGTTTGGGCAGATCATTTAAGGTCATCATCCTCCAAGAGAGGGAGTAACTTTTTCATTTCCCAGAGGATAATCCTGCTCTAATTGACTTGTTATTAGGGTCCGAAGGAAAACCATCTGTGTGGCCATAGGGAAGGCATGATTGTGGCTGCTGTGGGGGGACACACGGGGACACAATAGGTTGCAGTGTGTGAAGGGACATGGGGTAACACTGGTCACGTGTGGATCTCAGCGGAGTAAGAACCCTAACTGGGCACAGTGGTTAGTGTTACGCTACGGACAGGGAGCACTGAGAGCAGGCTCATGATTCATTTTGACTCAGTGATTTCAAATGCATTAGTCTTCCATGGGAAAAAGCTCAGCCTCTTTAAAAACACAGACCAGACGACTGGGGATCACATGCTACAGTATGGTAGCTATAGCTTACTCATGAACTACAGAAAACAAACTACGTATTTAAAAGCTGAAATCAGGACAGTGAGATCCTGTTTTCATGAGTAGTGATGCTATGCATGTTGTGTGACAAAGCTTTAAGGACAAAGGTGCATCAAAATCCAGTAAGTCTGGAAGCCTAGCAAGGACTGAGAAGATTTGCATTTTTCAGCATTGGGAAAATCTGTTGTGCTTTCCATTAACACTGGAAAATTGTTTTGAGTCCCTAGTTTACATAATTAAAATACATAGCTAGAAAGGAATTCAAATTTGGGCTAAATTACACTGAGGAAACTATGCTCAGTTTTGATCATTTCGCTTGACAAGGACTTTTTGGTATTAGAAATGCACTGAAGATATACTGTTACTAAAATAAGAACCATTATGGAATGCCTAAGGGATACAATTCATTATCCAGACAAACTTTCAAATAAGCAGACATAAATGCATGCTAAATTACAATAAAATTCCTGTGGAATTACATATTTCTTCCATAACAGGTCAGATGATCTCATCTCATGGATGTTATTAGTGTTACTACCACGGTTCTCCGGGGAAGTTCGCAAGACACAGTGAGCTTCAAGTATGGTTAGATAGTGTGAGTGTATGGTAAATTAAAGAAACTAGACTCAGAAGAGGAAAATCCAGCAAACAGAACAACTGTGTAGAAACAGACCTTCTGTCTCCTCAGATAAACTTTATTCTAAGATGTATTTTCCTGCCTGAAATTGGTACAAATGCCTTTTCTCCAGAATGATTTGAAGGAGATAAGTGAAACAGATGACTATATGAATATACCATCAGATACTTGATTAATAGCTTTGGTTTGACAAGGAAGGTGTAAAAATCTGGTACCTTCTGTTGGACCATGTTTTCTGAGATTTTGGGCAAGGCTTTTCAAGTAGGGCTTTTATTTGTTTTCAAGGGGAAACTGGTAAAAAAAGAATAGCCTACAGTTAGCAGACCAGAAGTATTTCACATTGCTGGAGTACGTGCATGTGCGGGCAATACCTATTGTCCCTAAGTAAGGGACAAGCTCATTGGAAAGCAGGGAACCAAGGCACAGCACTCAAGTCTGCAGATTCACCTGGCATACAGCTACAGAGAGACAAAAAGTTAGAAATGTTCCTCTCTGAATACAGCATGTTGCAGGTGGAAAACGGGCTGTGTCATCCAGCTGAGATCAGGGACCCATTTCACTCCACTGGTTCAAGGCAGGAACACTTCTGCCAACACCTGGGGCTCTGCTTGATGACGGGGTGGCATGTTCAGACTGTAGGTTTGTAAGGGAGGGCTTTCAATTCCAACAGCTGCTCTAGAATCCTGTGTTCTTGTCTGACAGATAACGAAATATACCTGCACATTTTACTAAAGTACTCTGAAGTTAGAAAATGTCATAAATTCTAAAAATTGCTTAAAACTTTGGCCTTACTTCTAAATTTTTCATGGGGAAGAACTAGTTGTTGTACCACACAGTAAAGTAAAAAACAAGAACAACCACAGGTGGTAGAGGCAAAGAAAAGGGCTCTCAGAGAAATTGGTGCATTTATCACTTATTAGGACATCTCCTTGATTTTAAGCATAATTTATTCTGTTTCAGCCGCATGGTTTCTGCACATTTCCTTTGAAACATCTGTAATTCTTTCTGGCAGAGATCCAAGGCAAGACAGTGCAGTCTCATCTGGGAGCAGTATCCTAGAAAAGCAAAAATATCCCAAAGCTGGAAAGAAAAAAAAAAAAAAAAGAGCATTGGAGGGCTTGAATGAAAAATGGGACTAGAGCAGAGGGAAATGAACCTCCTCACCCAATGACTTGGGCAACACAGAGGAGAAGTAGGCTGGTGTCAGCTCACCCTGCTTGTCAGAAAGCCTGGGAGAGACGTCCTTTTTCCAGCCTCTGGGACTCATCAAACCCTGTTTCTGGTGGACTCAAGTTTCGTGGCTGACTGACTTTTTAACTCAATTATAGCAGGAGAAAGGCATGAACTCTCTCCTCAGTGGAATCTGCCCAGGAGAGAGAAACTGCAACTGAGGAGTCAATTATTTGGAGATTAATAAGGCAAAGCCCTGTGAAACGTGCTTTCCGCAGAGCTGGGCCCACCAAATGCTACAGGATCATTCCTTTCCCCAGGAGAGGACTCCAGCATGAACAAAGCACACCAGCTCCTCAGTCATTGATCAGCTCTGGCAGCTCAGCAAGGGCTGAACACTGAGCAAACACCACGAGTACACCTACTGCATCCTGCACAGCACGGGGTGCAATCTCAAAGCCCCAGGTCCATGGGGCTCAGTGCTGCGCACTGCAGATACCATCGCCGAGGTCCCAAAGCAGCGTGGCCATATCAGCATAGCATCCTGCCTGGATTAATTAAAGAAATGCAGCTAATTAGGCCAGGCACAGTGCCGTATTGATTAGATGGTAAAGACACAGTCCTGACATCTAGATGTGCTAGCATGATAACATAGCACTTGGCTTGCATGTTACCCAGATAAATTGGAGCCTTTATTCTCTGCAACAGTCACTGTGGTGCTGCTCACAAGAACTGCCTTCACAAGGACTTTAATGCTGTATTGTGTTTTGTTTTTCTTTAATATTACCCAGAACTCAACAGTCATCTCTCTGTTTTGCGGGCATGGTTCCTGAAATAAGATTAACTTTGTCTCCAGGGTCACTTTCCAGCCAGCAAACCAAAAGCTGTGCAGGAGAACGAAAACAAGGCTATGAGAGGGAGAGAAAAAAAAAATCAGTCTGTGTTGCAGACCTTCAGTTTAGGATAAAAAAACCTTTTGGGGCTTTTTCTGGGGAAATACATAAACCCACAGATTAGGATTTTCATGTTGAAGCCCTCCATGTTTTGTCCAGCTGTGAGGAGCTGATGGTTTCCCAGCCAGGGGTTGCCCCTGAACATACAGATCATAGCATGGATCCACTTTCCCATGGACACTACCCTGCAGCCTTCTCTGTCCAGACCCCCCCTGCAGAGCAGCACCCTACCAGCAGCCCTGCTAGCTCTGCAGACATCCTGAAGATGACAGCACAGCTACAGTACCTGCGGGTGGATATGTCTTCCTGGCAGTTCTTTTGTGTAGCTTCCATTTGCCACTTCCATTCTCATCACCTAGGATGTTTCAAAAGGATAGACATATTTTCTTTTCCTAAATTATTCTAGAGGGGCTGTGAGAATGTTAATATTTATGGATCTGACTAGCTGGGAAATCAGCCTTCTTCATATCACAGCATAACCATTTTGAAGATCCTGTTTCAAGGAAAAGTGAATCCCAAGGTTCAAGCAGGGCTGAGAAAAAAAGAGAATATTTTATGATCTATGCTCTCCCTCTTCAAAGCAACACCAAAAGCATTTCTCTGTCTGCAGAGAAAACAATGAAGAATGTGGAGTAGGCAGAAAATCTACTGCTCATTTAATAATAAGTGCGCCTGTGTTTCTGACCACCCCTCTCACCACTACCAAAAACACAAACAGAAAGCCTTCAAGTCTGCAAGCATGTGCACACATCTATATTTATCAGGCTGTGAATATCTCTATTTTATTCCCTTTAAGCCTGTAAAAGAATGCAAAACTACTTTATTCTATCATCCCTCTGTGGAGAAGGTGACAGAGCTGTTTCACTTGAGAGCAGACAAGAGGGGGCACTCATGCATTTCCTACACGAGGGCTTTTGATTTACACTGCTAGTTGGCAGGAAATGTATCAGAGAGAATCCTTGTTGGAAAAGGTTGCAGGAAAAATAACGAATTAACCTAAGACCGTAAAGAAACAGAAAATTTGTCAGAAAGGGAAAGAAGAAAAATGGAGGTGCGTGGGTAATGTTAGGAGACATCCTGGTGCCGCCCTGCTCCGGAAGGCCCGACTCTGCAAATCCCCTCTGATGAAAGAACAAGGTGTTGCAGAAGCAGAGGTGGAAGCAAAGCTCCTGTGGGAGTGAAATAAAGTCTCGGTCTAAAGTGTAGTCCACAGCAGCGAGCTAAAGCTGGCCTCAAAGCCCCTCGCAAGCTTTTAAATTTTCAGAGTAATGAAAAAGGGCAAGATAGGGACTGAGAATAGCTGTTAGAGATACAGCTTGAAGGGCAGTCCTCATTTTGCTAATGAAACAGTTTGGGCTGCCTACACAGGGTTGCTCAGGAAAGTTAAGTAAATCAATCCACTAAAGGTGTGAAGTCAATTTATATAAGTTATAGCATATTAAAGCTCCCTGTGAATAGTTTCATTCAGGGTAAATAGCCTTAGATTACTACTGCTTAATTTTCTAGATTAGCAGAAGCAAAATATGTTTTGATAGCGAAGTAAAACAAGATGGAGGGAGAATAAATAACCAGTTAGTAAATTAGCCCTGCATCTATGGTCTGTCTTGGGTTTTAGCAGCAGAAAATCCAAAGCTACTCAGCTGGAAAAATAAAGTTTATCATGCGTTATAAAAACGGTCTAACAACCTTAGCTGCAAAAGGCCGTAAGGAGCAGAAAACGTGTTGTAGCAACTAAGTACAAACCTCACAGTGTTTGCTGTGCCACTGTGAGTCCCTTCTGCTCCCTGCGCTCCTCTGTGGGCACTGTGACAGGAACTGAACCACATTCCTGCCGCAAACAGCAAATTGACTGTGAACTAACTTTTACCTAACACATTTTAACTAAATTGCTGAACAATGGTATTATCAGAAACATAACTAATTCTTCTGTTAAAAACTAGATTCCTTTGCTAAGTGAAACATCAGCCAACCAAAACCTGCCTTGCTCAGTAAGACTCCCCTCTCTTCCCTTAGCTTGCCACCAACTTTTTCTTTTTGTATCAGTAAAATGACTCCTCAACTTTTTCTTTTTGTATCAGTAAAATGAGCCATGCTTGTTTGGTTTTTTATCTTTTGTAGGCTTTCCCCATTGGTCTTATCATCCTCCTAAGCACTTGAAGATGTTTACTGTGTTGTAGAAATTAAGAACTTCTCATGTTATGACTACATAAGTGAATCAAAAATAAGGTAACTAGCTGAGGTCCATATGCGCTTGCAGACACTAGTTTGTGAAGCGTTCCTTCTTCACAAGGAAACCTGAATTGTAAGTGACTTCTGGAAATCATCAATTCCCCACCATAACTTTGTAAACTTCTCATTAAAACCAAGACTGGGGTTTTCTAAGCAAGTGAGTTTCACTAATCACTTCAGACACGTTGCATCAGATCACTACCTGTGGATGAAATTAGATTAGACAAGGATAGATGTGATAGCATTATAGGTCTGACTTTTAAAGATATTTTGCCATAGGTAAATGTATTTTTCATTGAAATACTCTATTGTTGAAAATAAAGTCCTAGTGCACACTTTTCCTTAGGACATCCTAGGACATCCAGCTGTAAATGTGTTAATGTCCTGGAAGGTCACTTTTTCCCTTTGGAAAGGGGAAAATGTCAGGCTTGCTTTAACAGATTCCTGACCTATTTTAACAAGATGGGTTTGGGAAAGTAACTCCTAATTGAGTATTACTCAGTTTCTATGACTTTTAGTCATAGAATGTGAAAGTGGGAGGAGCAATCCAGCAAGAAAATGAAAACACTGCAGTAACACTGAGATGTTTGCAACATTCACCTTAAAAAAAAGAGGTAAACTCCTGTTTGGGGAGAAAGGGCAGGCTGAAATTAGATTATTGAAAGTTACAGATCCCAAATGTGGCCTTAAAGGTTAGAGAACCTCAGGCTGCATGATCCCATTCCCTAGTTTAGAAGCAAAGTGTATTCTCTGTACAACATTTGCTGTGTAAGACTGAATATCCTGTATAAACCCAAGATATTACTAACTACATGGATCATTTCATGAAACCACGTACAGTATATAAACCAAGAATCTTGTGATAGTCCTGCATTGCCTCTTCAGCAATCTAAGAATAAAACTGTTCCTTCCCTAAATCAGCCTTTTTCCCCAGTAATCTGGTAAAAATGTTATGCAATATACAGCACTTATACAGCAGAAGACAACTTGATTGAGAATGTATAGGCTCCACCACACCACGTAATTAATAATTGTTATTTCTCAACCTTTTTCTCTTAACAGTTTTGTACTACCTTCATATTCATTGTGCTAGCTCCCATTGCCCCAAAAGCAGAGTAAACGATAGAATCATAGAATTTTTTTAGGTTAGAAAAGACATTTAAGATCATCCAATCCAACCCTTAACCTAACTCTACCAAGTCCACTGCCAAATCATGCCTCTAAGCACCATATCTACACAACAGCTTTTAAACACAACCAGGGATGGTGATTCAGCCACTTTCCTGGGCAGCCTATTCCAGTGCTTGACAACCCTTTCAGTGAAGGATGTTTCGCTAGAATCCAACCTAATACCCTCCTGGTGCAAATTCTTAAGATCTGGGCAGAATGCTTCAAAAGGCTTTATGGGATGTCTAACTCTGTAGCATTTGTCTCCTCTGTAAAAGATGCCAAGAGCAAGGCCACACCATACTAAGCAATCAGGAGGCTGTTTCTGGAGGAAAGAAATTACATCTGCTGAAACATATCATAGAATCATAGAATGTCTGGGCTGGAGGGGACCTCCAAAGCTCATCTAGTCCAAACCCCCTGCCATAAGCAGGGACATCTCCAACAAGATCAAGCTACTCAGAGCCTCATCCAGCATGACCTTGAGTGTCCCCAGGGATGTGGCCTCCACCACCTGTCTGGGCAACCTATTCCAGTGGTCTATCACCCTCATATTGAAGAACTTTTTCCTAACGTCTAATCTGAATATCCCCTTTTCTAGCTTAAAGCCATTACCTCTCGTCCTGTCACTACAAACCCTTGTGAATAGTCCCTCCCCTGCTTTCTTGTAGGCCCCTTTCAGGGACTGGAATTTTGCTATAAGGTCTCCCTGGAGCCTCCTCTTCTCCAGGCTGAACAACCCCAGCTCCCTCAGCCTGTCCTCATAGGGGAGAGGTGCTCCAACCCTTTGATCATTTTTGTGGCTCTCCGCTGAACACGTTCCAACAGGTCCACATCCTTCTTCTGCTGGGGGCTCCAGAGCTGGACCAGGACTCCAGGTGAGGTCTCACCTGGGCAGAGTAGAGCAGCAGGATCACCTCTCTCCATCTGCTGGCCACGCTTCTTTTGATGCAGCTCAGGATTTGATTGTCCTTCTGGGCTGCTGCTGCACATTGGTGGCTCATGTCCAGCTTCTCATTCACTAGTACCCCCAAGTCTTTTTCCAATGGACTGCTCTCTAACTTGGTTTCAACTGCAGCAACAAACAGAACAACAGCAAATTCCAAGAAAAGGGAAGTCAAAACTGTTTAGCAGGGAAATAACACAAAAAGGTGTCTGAAATTCTTTACAGAATAGCTAAATGACTATTTGTGAAATGAGACACTTTTTTCCCTAAGAACTGTTTCATGCTAAATTGCTGAAAACTCACAGGCAACCAATGGGGGAAGAACCATGGAAGGTCCTGCGAGATACTGTGAGTGACCTGCTTTCACGTAGAGCTTAGCCCCTTCCAGCGTCAGGCTGTGTAACATTCTCCTCAGAGACTAGGTTTACTCCCATGCTTTTTTATACTCTTGTATGAATTAGACACATTTTAAGAAATCAAAAGATGGGGAAGAAAAAAGAAATAATTAATTCCCTTAGAATAAGACAAATGCCTCCAACAGAGAGAAATTTATGCATATTTTTGCCCATAAACAACAGAAGCAAATTCGTAATACTACACATAATGTTTCAAAAGCAATTGGGAAAGCAGACCAAGATGGGTGGGGGCAAAATGTTCAATCTCCTTAAGCAGCAGCTGAAACAGGCTCTAAATTAATCAGGATTCTTAGAAACTCTAATAAGAAGGGACTGATAAAAACCAGCTGCACCCAATCCCTATAAAAACCTTCAAAAAGAAGGGAATTAAGTGATAATGTTGGTGGAAGGGCATATCATCACAGGATGGTCTCCTGCTGCTACAAAATACCAGAGCAAAACCAAGTAGTTTTCCAAGGGGAGATAATTATGATGAGTCTCAGATGCATTTTCAGTTCCTGGGCTTGATTTCCACTCCACAGTGTGGTGATACAGCTCTTATTTGGTCAGACTTTAAATTGTACTGAGCCCTGAGAGTCAGAGCAGCTAATTCTATTGTTTGTTAGACATGGTATTCAAAGCATCTCCTCTGCCACCGCCATAGAGATTTTCATGAGAAGAAGAATGTGTATCCAAACTATGGCTTTGTAAAGGAGGGGTGTAGGAGGGAGAAATAAAATATATGCTGACCATTAAGTACTGAAGGTCTTCAGTAATGCAGACTCAATAAAGTTAACTTACAGCCCAGTATTAGTGAAAGACAAAGTATCCCACAGAGAAGCAGGATATAAGTCAATGACTCTCAGGAAACCAGTTGTCTGCACAAAGAATTGTTTGTAGAACAGTGAGAGATGATACTAACAGGTTTTAGTGGTATTTCAACAAAAAATAATACAATCGTTTGACAAGATTAACGGTGCAAGAAGGTGATGTTGTACAAAACCAGTAGTTTATGGAAAGGAAATGACTTTTTGCATCATTCTTCCAAAAACGTATATTGATTTTCTTGACAGAGAAGCAGCTGGCTTTCAGTAACTCTTCTTGCTTTGTGTGACACCACTTCTGAGTGTCCCCCAGGACAGACAGACATGCAGCCCACGGTGGAGCTGCAGTCTCCACATGCATGGTTCCTGGCCTTCATGAGTTTACAGCAGCTTTTTCCCAAAACAGTAGGATATGGGCAACTCTCATAGCCTGTAAGTGCAAAATCTCCCTTACTGAAAAGACATGTACAACATTTACTCTACAGACTTAAACACTCAGATACTGAGGTCTGTGTTTTGCCTGCAAAAGGATTTTTGGTGACTGTATGAAAACACTTGTATGTGGGAATTTTCATGTCATTTTTTCCCTGGAGCAAATCACTTAATTCTGTCATCTCCAGTTTCTGTGGGTTTAAGATTGTCTTAATGCTTATAGTTCCACTGGGGACTCCAGGAATGAAGATTTCAGGATTCCCATGTGGAAATGCAGTACTGTGTCAGAGCTGCTGCTTCTCCTCTAACCCAAGTCATCACGATAGGAAATGACTTCTGTGTAGGAGACATTGCATATAGACCTAACATTCCTACAAAAGCTCAGTTATTTCACTCTGAGCTAATCACAGGATCACAGAACTGTTTTGGCTGGAAGAGGCCTTGAAGATCATCAAGTCCAACCGTTCCCCCAGCACTGCCAGGTCCCTACTAACCCATGTCTCTCAGCACCACATCTCCTCAGCTTGGAAAGCCCTCCAGGGATGAGGGCTCCACCACTGCCCTGGGCAGGAATGCTGAGGTACAGTCAATTTTTATTCCCATTTCACTGCCACAGTAGTATGATGAAGGTTGATCTCACAACCAGTGAGATTTTTGCTTACAAAAACCCAACAGTTTGGAGAGGCAAACAGTGGTAGAAGCACCACAGAGGAGCTTTCAAGCTGGTGCTCCTGCCCATGGGGAGGTTACTTTCACTGCCTCAATGCAAGGTCTTGGCTTCCTCTGCTCCCTGCCTTGTGCAATCTCCAAGCCTGTAATTTCCCAGCATAGCTAAATGTTGAACCCTGAAAAAAATGTTTGATAATGTGAATGTATTTAGTAATGACAAGCCATTCTGAGGACCCTGTAAGAGTCATAAACATGTTTGTTTTAATCGAGGTAGGGTGGGGTTTATAGTGCAATAGAACGATGAAAACAGCCCTGATTAACAACTCCTCTCATCTCCTACTCTGACAGCCCCTTTCTCATAGCACCAATATTACCCACTTAGAAAATGGATTTATGCCAACGTTTAAAGCACTTCTTCTTCTTTCAGCACACCAGATGGTACTAAAAATTCAAAATATTTCCTTCAACAGCTGTATCTTTGACAACAAAATTAATACAAGCCAAAATACCACTGTTGTGTGCAGCCCATAATGACCAGACTCCTCAGTTTTATGTCTAATGTAACAAGGCATTTTATAGTTAAAAATCAGATCTGATCAACTCAGTGTTGCATCAGTCCTGTGACTCTGTCTGGGTTTTCAAAACCAGATGCAAAATTTTGTGCCTTTATAGTTTAACAGCTGGTCTGATAAGAATGTAAAATACACCTTTCCCTAGAGCTATAATAAATGTGTTAACACTTTCTTACAACCAACCCTTTCCTACAACTCATCATTTTCTTGCCCCAAGCTCTGTCTTTATGTATTTGATGACATAAATCTTTTAAGCAGGTTTTGACCAGAAGCTAACTTCCCTTAATCTTTGATATCTGAACAATAATATGTTTTTTTTTTCTCTGGTGTTTAAAGTGGAGGAGGGGGAATACTTTTAATTCAGACAAAACAAAAAATGCAAATGATCCTCCTTGCAATTTACACCCCCCTAACACAAATTGCATACAGTAGGTTTTGTAATGATCTATTTGTTAGATCATTAGCTAGATCATTAGACATAAGGGATACAGCTCTCAAACTTTTAATATTTTAAACACTTGGTAGCTTTGGCATGCCCTGAACAGCAAGCCATCAAGGCAGGAAATACACACACACACAAAAACACCCTCAAACAAAATAATTTGCCCATCAAAAGGGTGTAATATCCAAGCAATGTAATGAGCACAATCATCTTATCTGTATACGTTTCTACATGTACATGAACATTCTTGATGCTAGTCTGTGAACATCTGCTAAGAACTTCAATTACTTAACAGTGCTGGCAAGCAAGAAATTACTGTTAGCTCTTGTTGTAGAGAGGGAGAATGATCTGGTGGTTACTGATGCTGGACTCAGTCTAGGGAGAAAAATTTGTCCCTCCCTAGGCTGAGTCCAGCATCAATAAACACCAGACCATATAGCCACCGGACAGAGGAGGGCACAGACTTGGCACAGACTTGTGAGACAATGAGTCACCTTGACAGGGAGCTTTACATCTCAAAGTTATCTAATGCCTGAGGAACATGGGTGAATCCTATCAGGGGAACAGACACTAAAGCCCCAGCACCTCAGCTCTGGCCATCCCTTTCCCAGTCAGACCTTGCCTGTGGTAGGTGAACATCACCTTCCCCACCTCCATGTGTCAGTCTTCACTCTCTGCCAAGCACCAATCTCTGCTTTCCCACTGGCATCTTCCCTGCACAAATCAATCCTCTCATTCTGCACAGTGCAATTTCCTCCCTCAGCCATGGGATTGTCTTTCCTCTTGGACTCTATTCCTCATTCAGCACAAGTGTGTGCTTGCACAAGGTACCAGGCATTGAAATGCTGTGGTCAGCCTGGTGCTGTCATGCTGGGCATGGAAGTGATGGGCAAATGGTTATTTGTGGATGTAGTGCTAGAGCTATTTTTAACCATCTTCCTTTTACACAGCTGCAATGCTGTTGTATTAGTTCAGCATACTTGAAAGTTAACATCCATGAAGCAAAGACTAAAGGGTTATAGATTTTTAAAGTATGGATAGAATTTTTTAATATTTAAAAAAAATTAGACAAACATTATTCTGGAATGTGCTTCATATAAAAATTTGTAGTCTGTTTTCATCTGCATTGAAGACAAAACACAGGCTGAAAGTGGAATGAAGGACTATAAATTAGATGGAGGTGGAGAAGCAAGACAGCTCACATCACTCAGGGCTTCCTGCAGGTGCCTCCCAAAGTCTACATACTGCCCTGTGACCCTACAGGAACAAGACCGCGATAGGAAGGTGGGCAATGGCTGTGCTCAATGACTTATGAAGGCATTTCCTTGAAACTATGTAAAGGTAGAACTAATGCTAGTTTTGTTTTTGTCTATAAATAAAGTTATTTATCTAGACATCTAAATTTATCTCGAGGGTTCTAAATGCCACAAGTTTGATGGCTTTCTGCCTCTTCTCAAATACAGTGCATCCCGACAATCAGCTCAATTTCCAGATGAAAAATATGGGCGATTTCTATGCCTTGGTGATCACCTGGGCAGGATCAGGATAACAGGCTCTTCCTTTTTTATGTTGAAGCCTCAGCTGATCTTGGAGGCTTAGAGTCATTCTTGTTTTCCTTTCCCTTCTCACCCCTCCAGAGCCACACAGCCCATTGACTAACAGCCAGGCAAGAGCCGATCTCCTTTGAAGGCAGGGTCTCCTTTTAATTCAGGTAAAGTAACTTTAAAGCTAAAGTTCACAAAAAAAAAATCTCTAAAGGACCCATTGCACTTCCTCTGTGTTTTGAGGGAAGGAAATAAGCAAATGATCTCTAAGCAGGGTTTTCTGAGCACTCGTGTTGTTTTGCATTTGGCCAAGATTCCCTTACAGTTGTTTACTTCCATTTCCATTTGCAAGAGCCCAGCTCACTCTCACACAATTCCCTGTTAATGACGCACATCCATAGCTCACTGGAAGCAAAAGGGATGGTCACACTCTGGCTTAAACCTCTGTTTAGCTTCTGATTAGGAGCCAAACAAACTCCTCAGCCTCTGAACCCTGACTCTGCCACTTGCTTTCATCATGCCCTCTAAGCAAGCAGGAGCTGTGCATTGACAGGGCCAGCCTGTCCAGAGGAGCTTCCTGCGTGCAGTGTGGACATCAAGCTGTGCTATACTTCAGCCAATAATAGCTATGGGTTGCTATTATCACTTTTCAGTTGCATCTCTTTCATTCCAGTGCAAAGCCAAAGAGGTTAAGACAGAAAGTGACAGTGCTTTAGGCTAATCCATTTGTTTTTGCACAAGAATGAAGGACAGCTAAAAGAGTTTAAAAGAAAGAGGTTAAAAGAAACACTTTAGAGTTATTTTTTGCCATTGTTCTTGGTAAGGCTCCGTTCCTTTCTGTGTACTCGCTTGGACAACACCAGAGTAGATCATGTGATGCAATGGGCTGAGGCTCTAGTCTCACTGTTTGGTCACATTCTCGGAAGCCGAAGACTTCATTAAAATGATTTCTTTCTTCAGCGCTAGCTCTGCTAGCCAAAAGGAAACGCTACGCATTTGAGTGTGTCCTAGAAGACCATCTGTGCTTCCCAAAATCTGTCCCTGTAAGTCCCTTTCCCAGCCACAGCACATACATAATCACTATAGCTAACCGATTATTCTGGGAGCGTGTGTGATTCCCAACCTGTCAGATTTTCGTGGTTTGAGATGTTGACATACAGCTCCAAGCTGAACACTTTCAGCTGTAGGGTAAAGCACATAAAGGAAAACAGAGTGAGTTTAGTACACCTGTTCTCCATCCATCCACCAAGAACACACTCTTTAAAGACTCAAGACAAATTCACCGTAGACTCCCAGAGGTAAAAGGCAATGAATGAAGTCACTCTGCAGTATTTTATTTGCTGCTAAGATACTGCAAGGTTGAAGGAAAGCTGACACTAGGAACGGTTACACAGGCACCCCGGGAAAGAGCTCAGGAAGCAGGGAACACCGTCCATACACTTTTAGTGCATTACTAGCTAAGCCTCACACATTTAATAGCTTGCCCTTCATCAGAAAGATTTACGATGCTTGCTAACAGAATGGTATTGCAAAGAGACTGTGCTGCAGCGCCGCTCTCCTCGTGGTGCCATGCTGGAATAATTGATCTTTCTGCCTTACTGCAGTAAGTGGTCACAATCTTTCTGAGCAATCTGTTTGCTGAAAGAGAACTGGGCTGCAGATCAGCATGCCCCACATCTGATGAGCAGTGTGGAGACTCCAAACCCCATCTCCCTTTTTTGGTGAGGTGATGGAGGCTTCAGCTTCACCCTGTCATTTGCTTTTCTGAGTTGTCCTGAGGAGCTCACAGTCTCTGTCATTCTACTGTCCTTGATCTCTTAAGATACAGCCTTAACCTGGGACTTTCTTTTATTGCACTCCTCAGGCGCATTTGCATCCCTCTAAGCCAAAAATCCCTTTGGCAAAATCAAAGATCAATTATGTGTGCTTTAGATGTCTTCACACAACCATGGGAGCCACAGAGTGTAAACTGCAGGCAGCGCTGTGTCCGTCTGTATCGTCATGGCTTGCTGTTGGCTGTTTATTGCTAGCCTATGTCTTAGTCCTGAATGTATTCTTAGTTTTACTGTTCACCCTGTCAAGCTTTGTATTAATTATCCAACACTTGCTGTCTCCAAAGCCAGCATTAGTTCTTAGCAGTGCCAGAGCACAAAATTTGTTATTTGTATAACAACTATGTCAAAAAAGCTCTGTTTGTAGAAAACAACACGCAAGCTGGGGCCAACATGAGGTATATGCACAGGCAATTAAGAACTACTCAGGAGTGACAAGTCTTTTCAAAGTACTGAAGTGAGGTCATTGCAATGCTGTTGTCTTTTGTACAGGGTGAAAGAAAAGAATATTTCCTTGGTGACTGGGAAAGGTGCTTTTGGGACACAACATCTTTTTCATGGCAGCAGTTTACCTCAGATGGTGCCTCACTTTCACTTGGAGCAGATTAAGTCATCATGACAGAGGTTCACACTCTACAGGACATTTATTTTGTATTATTCCTTTGTTTCTTGTGCTAACGCGCTAAAGCGCTACCGCCCACTCTTAGTTCAGTCACTTTTATCCTGGGATCTCCTTTTTCATGACGATCACTGAAAAAATCCCTGAGCTTTGTGCCTCAGTAGTCACAGTACTTATCTTTGAAGTCTCCTTTAGTTCTCTGCAGTGACCTTGAGGTGTCCTTAGTCTTTGTAAGGTGATTGCAGAAGTGATGGGTATTTGCCGGTCAGCCCGTGTGGGGATTTGGGAGGCAGTCTATTCTTATCTCTGTTGCTTTGCTTAGTGGGTCACCTTGGAGGAGCCTCTTTCCTGTTCTTTGCTTGGGTCTCCTCATATGTATGGGAGGAGATATTTAATATTGCTTGATGAAAAGCAATTAGATAAGCTGCAATACAATTTCCCTCCTAGTTATCTGTCAAACTGTTGTCTTCTGAGAGAATGCTTGATCTATGTGCTCTCATGCTTGAAGACAAACAGAGGCACTATTTATTTTCTTTTTTATTAGACTCTCTCTTAAACTTCTTGGGCACAGTCTTTGTGTCTCTTACTCCTCATAAAAACAGGCTGTAGTACTCTGTCCACCCTAAGTCACATCATAGCAGCCTTGATTGGCAAACACACTCTTTGTCAAAAAAAAAAAAAAATCATTAAAGTTTTAATTTGTAGATTAGCTTCTAATGGATAATTGGTATTTGAAGCAATATGGTATCTGAAGCAGTTTGAAGCAAGAGGTGGCACTCAGGTTCTGTAAAGGACTCTGTCACAATTCTCCTTGACTGTAGACTACACAGGAGAAACAGAAGTTAATAGAACACCACCTGGGCTTCTGCATCTTTCTAGACCATCCTTTGGAAGAGCTTCCAAACATCTGCAAGGACAACAGACATGATGCCTCCACGCTCTGGAGCATGAGTTGTGCTGGTGGTGAGTGCATGTTCAGAGTAACTGTACAAAGCCCGTTTAAGAAGTCCAGTGTGTCTGAAATACCCCAACATCATGTTTTATGTGCTGCACAGTCAATCTGCCATGTACAATGGCCATGAGTCTGGGACTTATGGAAATCTGGCAACTCCATTAGCATTATTTCTCTTTCTTCTTATCTTGGCATGGTCAGACATGTTTAACAGACCAAAAAGCTCTTCCTTTCTCCTGGCAGCTTCTGGATAGAGAAGAAAAGTGTGTGTGTCTGGGAAAATCCAGAGACATTTTGGTTGAAAACCAACCCTAAGTCCAGCAACCCTCACCTCCCTTTACCTGCCCCTTCTTCCCAAACTTTATATGACGTTTTTCCCTCAAGCACATAGACACCCTCCTCTTGCCCTCTCCCTGGAGTCTCCTCTCCTCCAGATGATTTTGTTTCTTTGGATGGTGAAGAGGAGAAAAGCCCTCAATGTGAAGGCATGAGCTTTTTGCCTAAAGCTGTCTCGCTCTTCAAATCACTGCTCTATCACCTCTGCCCCTTTGTTCTCCTGCTTAAGGATTTTCCACTCCTCACCTTCCTGCTACTA